>NC_043006.1:16734556-16738903 GCF_006345805.1 Octopus sinensis | reverse complement strand
CTGGTGTGTTTATGTCCCCGTAACTTCACTGTTCGGCAATAGAGACCGATATAATAAGTACTAAGGTTTTCAAAGAATACGTCCTGGAGTCGATTTCTTTGACTAAAACCCTTGAAGGCGGTGCTCTTCATGGCCACAGTCAAATGACTGAATAAAAAAAGAAAAATATATATATAATGTATGTATGTATGTATGTATGTATGTATGTATGTATGTATGTATGTATGTATGTATGCATGTATGTATGTTTGTATGTATGTATGTATGTATTTATAGTAGAATAAGATATAGAAGTCCTTGGTACAGTATTATATATTTGAAAAAAAATTAACCGAAATGGCTTTTCTGATAATTTTTCCAATTCAAAACTTCAAATTATTGAAGTGGAAAAATTATCAGAAAAGCCATTTCTATTCTCTTTTTCAAATATATACGTGCGTGTGCGTACGTGTGTGTGTGTGTGTGTGTGTGTGTGTGTGTTGTGTGTGGTGTGTGTGTGTGTGGTGTGTGGTGTGTGTGTGTGTGCCTATTCATATATATATATATATATATATATTTATAATATATACACACATATATATGTGTATGTATATATAATATATATATACGTATATAAATTTAACAATTAGGATAAAATCTTAATAAGGATCTTAACAAAAATTATCAGTAGTTAGCGTGAAAAACCTCATTAGAGAAAAAATTCGAAAATAATTTTTTCACTTGAAAATATTTATTTATATTGTATAGAGGGCATTATTACACATAAATGCCACACGCTAAGAGGGACTAAGTCATTACTACCAAATTTAACTATCATACCTAATGCAGTTCCCGAAGCAAGACATTTAAAAAACTGAATTTAGTTCTATATCACCTGTTGATTTCGCAATTAACTTATTAAATACGTCTTTTGTTCATCAGTAGAACAGATTCTGAACACATCATAAATAAACAACCAACATACCTAGCGAAGCCAAACAGACATCTGCTCCCCTCGGCGAAGCACATGGAAATGTTTATTCATCATATATTCGGTAAATGGTGGGCTTTTTCGAACTGCATGTCGGTAGGAAAATTTTTTCTTCGGAATAAATTTAACAATTAAGGATAAAATCTTAATAAGGAATCTTAACAAGAAATTATCAGGTAGTTAGCGTGAAAAACTCATAAGAGAAAAAATTCGAAAATAATTTTTTCACTTGAAAATATTTATTTATTTATACATACATATATATATAATACTACATGTATATATATATATATATATATATATATATATATATATATATAATATATATATATATATATATATATATATATATTATATATTATATATATATAAATGAATCAAAACGCATGCAGGGCATTAAGACGTCGGACATGTAGACGATACAAAGGCGGGCAAGAGAAGCAACAATTAGAAGGACAGGTAAAAAAGACGGGTCATTCTTGGCTTTCTTTCATCAGTCAAGTCCCAGAAGTCACGACCATTTCGGATATATATATATATATATATAGGGAGAGTTTACGAAAAAAAAAGAAAAAAGACGAAGACAGGTGGTGTACAAAACAAACAGATGTATTAGTATAACGCTCGGGAATAGAAAAAGTATTTTACGTTTCGAGCTTACGCTCTTCTACAGAAAGGGACACAGAAAAAACAAGGAGAGAAACAAGGAGAGAAAAAAAAGGAGAGAAAAAAGGAGTGAAAAAAAGGAGAGAAAAATATATAAAAGTAATTATTTAAGTACTGGGTATGCAACTAGTTGTTAACCGGTGAAGTACGTATAGTTACCTGACGTCATTCACAGTATTTTTACAATTGTCGCTGGATCTACCTCAGGAATTCCTGAATCTACCCCAAGAATTCCTTACAAACAAGAGAGTTAGAATAGAGCAAACACATTTTATTTATCATACTTCAATTTAAGTCCCCTTTCCCAGCAGACACTTGCAGAAGTATTATTATATAATATATCAAATATATTAATATATTAATATATTACATGGCATCAGTATTATTTCAACAACATTGGTAAGTGAAAACGTCTCAGATATGAGCGCAATGTGCTTGCTAAATCAAGCCATACTCCACAGAATACATACTACTTTCCTTTATTGCATTTCTGATGTTCGAAATATTAAATATGTCATGTGGATGGCATTTCAGATTCATTTTTAATATCATTATATCCGAATGTTCAGTTCACTAATCAAGATTTCAATTATAGCTCTATTAATTAACGCAGCTGTTTGGATTCTACTCTAATTCATTACATTTTCAATTCTTAAGGCAAATTACTAAATTGCTATCCAAACTGGTTTTCATTTCGTTTTCATAAATTTGCGAAGTCAATTGTTCAATTGGTTGGTCTATTTCTGTTACATTAAATGAAAATATTTGAATCATCATAAACAGTAACAAGCTTCATCGTAATTGTCAGAAAACAAACCACGCCGATACTTGTTAATTTTAGTTGCACCATGTGTTCATGTCGCCAGTTACCATTGTTATTGTTATTTATCCTCGGGTCTGTTCTCACCCAACACACCAGACAAAATGTTTAGCAGCTTTTCGTTCAAATTCCCTTTCATCCTTTCGGGGTCGATGTACTGGAATCAGTGTAATAGACTTCCCTTCCCCTCAAACACAACTCACCAAAATTTGAAGCCATTATTCGACATCTGGAGTTATTGTTATTTAACCCCAGGTCACACCTGATTGAGCAATCCTGTAATCCAAACCACCCCAGGTTTAGCATTTTTGAAGATAGAACTCTATTATATTGGCGCTGCAACTCTTAGAACAACATTATGTAAACCGTTCGTTCTTGTTTACGACAGTGGTGTTTGAACTGAGGGGATTTTGCTGCTGTTTCCAGCAGGTCGATCGACCATATAATGTCTTTCCGTTCCTGCTGCTGCTGCTGCTGCTATTATCTTTGCTGTTGCTGTTGATATTCTGTGGAGGCGCAATGGCCCAATGGTTAGGGCAGCGGACCTGCGGTCATAGGATCGCGGTTTCGATTCCCAGACCGGGCGTTGTGAGTGTTTATTGAGCGAAAACACCTAAAGCTCCACGCGGCTCCGGCAGGGGATGGTGGTGATCCCTGCTGTACTCTTTCACCACAACTTTCTCTCACTCTTAACTTCCTGTTTCTGTTGTACCTGTATTTCAAAGGGCCGGCCTTGTCACGCTGAATTCCCCGAGAACTACGTTAAAGGTACACGTGTCTGTGGAGTGCTCAGCCACTTACACGTTAATTTCACGAGCAGGCAGTTCCGTTGATTCGGATCAACCGGAACCCTCGTCGTCGTAACCGACGGAGTGCTTCCAATAGCTGTTGATATTCTAATTACAATTGTTACGAACGAAGGCGATGAACTGGAAGAATCGTTCATGCATCGGAAACCCCGCATTACGGTATTTATTCCAGTTCTTTACTCCCGGAATTCAAATCTCACCGAGATCAACATCCTTTCTGGGTTGATAAAGATTTTGTCAAATTCTGGGGTCAATGTTATTGACTATCCTCCTCCTCCTCCTCTAAAACTGTTGGTCTTGTGCCAAAATTTGAAACCGTCAAGGCGGGGAACGGGCTAAAATTGTTATCGCATTTCGTTCGTCTTTACCTTCTGAGCTCAAATTTCCCCGAAGTCGACTTTACCTTTCGTTATTTCGAAGTCGATAAAATAAGTAGCAGTTGAATACTGGGATCGATGCAATCTGCTTATCTCCTCCCCTAAAATTGCGGGCCTTGTGCCAAAATTCGAAATCATTATTATTGTTACATACGAAGGAGATGAGCTGGTGAAGTCGGTAGAGCGCCGGAAATCGTAATTTACTCTATTCTGCCCGGTTCTTTAATGTTCTGGGTTCAAAATCTTACCAAGGTCAACTTTGTCTTTCATCCTTTCGGGATCGAAAAAATAAAGTATTAATTAAATACTGGTATCGAGGGTATTATTAGGTCGTCAAGTATGAAATTTGTAGTAAGGTATATGTTAAAATTTGACAGCTGCTCATTTTGCACAATTTGTTACATTTTGACAATCTTCACTTTTTGTTAGAAAGCTGACACATCTATTTCTTTATTCTAACTCATTTTGCGCTTTACAAAGTGTTTATAAATCATTTTTTGCTGTTTTTGTTTAGAGATGGATAAGTCGGAAATTCATACAGTTTTGAAATATGAGTTCTTTCTTGGAAATACAGCATCACAGACAGCTCGGAATATTAATGGAGTATTTCATTCTAATATTATTACACAGCAGACAGCATCAAATTGGTTTGCAAAATTTTTTCTGGTAACTTTGACCTCACAAATGAGCAACGCAATCGACCAG
>NC_043006.1:16692056-16729556 GCF_006345805.1 Octopus sinensis | reverse complement strand
TGTCTAACCCTAAAAGCTTATGCTCCAGCTAAGCCGTACTCTAATGGCTGAAGCAAATAAGAGTACATTTGTAATGACTAATACGTGGCTGGTAATGGATGAAGAATATTGATATAGAAACACCAGAACGAAAAATAATGGTAATGTTAAGATAATCCAAGGATATTTCATGTTCAGTAATAGAAGAAACACGATAATTTTCAGACTCCTCAGGATATTGGTAATTCCATCGCATTGTACCAATTTAATATGATTCCGGAAAACTAAATAGCTTTCATTCCGAAACGAAATAGCATTTTGGTAGCAAAAAAAAAAAATAATAAAGTAAATAAATATATAGAAAAACAGATTTTGGAAGATGGATAAAATGCGATGTAATGATAATTCTTGTAGAGATTCCATTAACTCCAAGACCGCAAGGAAACAAATACAGATTCCCACACGCACATACACATACACATACGCATATACATACACATATATTTGTACAGTAAGGCTTTGAGAAACTGGTGCATTCAATCAGAAATAACCTTATAGTATTAATGTTCACCTGATTTATTTTCCTTTATATACCGTTGTCCATTTTACGATCTGTTTCTTCCAAGAACAATGAAATAAGTAGATAAAATACAAGGAATAATTTAATAGACTAGAAAACCTTTCAATACGGAACCCCAGCTTGGCAGCTGCTCATTGAAGCTAATCAGCAATATAACTGTCTGTCGGTCAGTCTTTTTGTGTGTTTATATAATATATATATATATATATATATATATATATATATATATATATATATATATATATATATATATATTATATATATCTATATATATATATATATATATATATATATATATATATATATATAGGGAGATGTACTCGCATAGCAAGTAATTTGTGTATAATATATATATATATATATATATATATATGTATATGTATATCTTTTTATATAAAAGTGAAGTTGTGTGTCTGTCTCCTACGATTTACATTCCTAACTACTCCCACATTTTGCGGTGCAGTTTAACCAAAAGCGGGTATCTTATAGTCGTGATTCACATCGAGCTCTTCTGGATATTAGCACGCGTCTACGATGAGTCTACGATTTAAAAAAAAAATTTACCATAATTTTTTCCCATTTTTAATGCATTTTTTTGCTATTACATAAGGAAAGTAACTCTCTAAAAATGCTTATATAGTTATTTCCCTTACAAACCCGAACAACGCCGGGCGATACTGCAAAGTATATATATATATATATATATATATATATATATATATGTAACAGAGTTATTAGTGAGGAATTATCAATCCAGGCAAAATACTTTATAAGCTCTCTGTTACTCCACCAAGCTAACAATACTGTTTAGATTAGTAAAGAACTCCGCGTATTCCTGTTAGAGTCTCTACAATGGGTCAATCGAATATGAACGACTGGCAGTGAGGGACTCCTAGTTACCTCCGCCAAGAAAGGAGGTTATGTTTTCATCGGCGTTGGTTTGTTCGTCTGTCCTTCTGTGTGCAAAATAACTCAAAAAGTTGTGAACGGTATTTGATGAAACTTGCAGGAAAAGTTGGTAATGACACAAGGAACAGTGATCCGGGAATTTTCATGGATTCTTGAAGGAGTTTCATTTGTTGTATTTACTTTACATGAAGTATTACAATGTTACATTCTTTGATTATCTGCAAATTTCTCAATAGTTCAACTTTGATACTCTCTTTTTCGCTGATCTTCAGCTTTATGTTAACATCCGCAGGGCAGCTGATTTCCACAACTGTACATAGATAACTCTTCAGTAGACTCGTGCGACTTCTTTGGGCATGTATTCAAGGCTATCAGACGAGGAATCCTGACGATGTTATCCTCATGATGTTATCAGTCTCATGTGTGCAAACTTGGTCAAGGGTTGCACTTCGACACTTGGTGGTTAAAAGATATTGCCGAAGGGTTATCATGTATGTATGTATGTATGTATGTATGTATGTATGTATGTATGTATGTATGTATGTATGTATGTATGTATGTATGTATGTATTAGTTGCCAATTCTGTACAAGACATTGTAGATCTTTAGCTGGGCTAAAAAGTCACATTCGATCACAGCACCAGTAACAGTTAAGCTTCGTATAATGGCCATATTCGATAACGAGGAGGCAGCCATAAAAAAATGTATGTATGTATGTATGTATGTATGTATGTATGTATGTATGTATGTATGTATGTATGTAAGGGTATAAGCGTGAATGGTCCAGTGGTTAAGGTCTTGTGTTCACGATCGCGAGACTGGGTGGTACGTTGAGTTCTTGAGTAAAGCAATTCTCCTTACGTTGCTCTGCGATTACCTCGGCATCTGAAATGTGGTACACCGAGCACCTGTACAGGCAATGTCGATTTGAGGGCGAGAGTGAGCTAATGTGCAGCACAAACACTTGATGACTATAAACAAATTACATTTGTAGGTTGTTTTGCAAGAAATTGCAGCAAGCAAGCAGAAATGTTAGAACGCCGGGCGAAATGCTTAGCGGTTACGTTGTGAAATGCTGCCGTTACGTTGTGAGTTCAAATTCCGCTGAGGTCGACTTTGCCTTTCATCCTTTCGGGGTCGATAAATTAAATACCAGTTACACACTGGGGTCGATATAATCGACTTAATCCGTTTGGCTGTCCCTGTTTGTCCTCTCTGTGTTTAGCCCCTTGTGGGTAGTAAAGAAATAGGTATTCGTCTGCCGCTACGTTCTGAGTTCAAAGACTTTGCCTTTCATCCTTTCGGGGTCGATAAATTAAGTACCAGTTACACACTGGGGTCGATATAATCGACTTAATCCGTTTGGCTGTCCCTGTTTGTCCTCTCTGTGTTTAGCCACTTGTAGGTAGTAAAGAAATAGGTATTCGTCTGCCGCTACGTTCTGAGTTCAAAGACTTTGCCTTTCGTCCTTTCGGGGTAGATTAAATAAGTACCAGTTACGCACTGGGGTCGATATAATCGACTTAATCCGTTTATCTGTCCATGTTTGTCCCTTCTGTGTGTAGCCCCTTGTGGGCAGTAAAGAAATAGGCATTTCTTCTGTCTTTACGTTCTGAGTTCAAATTCCGTCGAGGTGGACTTTGCCTTTCATCCTTTCGGGGTCGATAAATTAAGTACCAGTTACGCACTGGAATCGATATAATTGACTTAATCCGTTTATCTGTCCTTGTTTGTCCCTTCTGTGTGTAGCCCCTTGTGGACAGTAAAGAAATAAGGAATGGCAGAACCCTCATCAGTCGTCTCCCACAGGAGAGTCCATGCATGTATAAACGCGACAATGTAAATTTCATATGATTAAGGTATCTTCGACCTCGTGAGTAGCTCGCTGAGTACTCCTTGTTGAGTAGTTATTACATGTGAGGATCTTCTAGCTAGGAAACAAATGTAGCCTGTATTTTACCCGTGTCACTCCCTCACTTTGGATTTTTATTCGCATTCATAGCAACACTAGATGCTAACCGTGAGCTATACATACATTTCTTTTCCGGATTATCGAACTTCGATATGGGAAAAGCTAAAAACCTTCTTGAACGCTGTCTTTTATACCTACCTCCACTTAGATGCTAGGATCTTACAATTACACACACACACGCATACACACACACACGCACACACACACAGATATATGCTTATATGTGTGTGTGTGTGTGTGTCATGGTGTCACGACCGTCCGGAATTTGGTAGATACGTGGTCCGACCTCCGCAGAAGGTTGTCCACATTTTATCTGTCCAACGGATTAGTTCTTGCTTTTTTTATCTAGTATATTCTAAGCAATAATCTATAACAAAATTCGCGCTACGTAGTAATAGAGAATTATATACATATTTCACAATGATTCTTAACTGCAATCTAAATGTGAACAAAATTCCATTCTCACTTATAGGATTAAAGCTTCTTATTCGAACGGTTGAAAGATGGAGAACCACTTCGGTGTAATTACAATTCGTGTTTCGAGCTCTGTGATTGACCGTCTACCTTTTTCCCCACTTTTTGTCTTTCAAGAGGATTTTTTTTTACTCCAAATTTAAGGAGGTCTTATTTCGATTTACTTTGTGAAAGACAAAGCAAAGCGAATGTTTTTTTCGTATATGTAATAGCAATATGAAGTGTTTTCATCCCTAGAAGTAGTTAGGCAGGGCGGAGATTAGGATCGTATCTGATGGTACTATCAGCATGGGTTACACTAAAGTATATATATATATATATATATATATATTTATCTTTTACTTCTTTCAGTTATTAGACTGCTGCGGTCATGCTGGGGCACCGCCTTGAAGAACTTTTAGTCGAATGAATCGAACCCAGTGCTTATTTTTTTGTTAAACCTGGTACTTATTCTACCAGTGTCTTTTTGTCGAAGCACGAAGTTACGGGGACGTAAACAAGCCAACACCGGTTGTCAAGTGGTGGTGGGAAACAAACACAGATACAAAGACATACACACACACACACACACACACACACATACGCCGGGTTTCACATAGCTTTGGTCGGCCTGAGGCTATAGAAGAAGACATATGCACAAGGTGCCACGCAGTGGGACTGAGCTCGGAACCTTGTCGTTGGGATACAAGCTTCTTACAACACAGCCACGCCAGTATCTAGCTGTCTGTAGAATTTACAAAAATATATACCTTATATAAAACTTGGAGGCGCAATGGCCCAGTGGTTAGGGCAGCTGACTCGCGGTCATAGGATCGCGGTTTCGATTCCCAGACCGGGCGTTGTGAGTGTTTATTGAGCGAAAACACCTAAAAGCTCCACGAGGCTCCGGCAGGGGATGGTGGTGATCCCTGCTGTACTCTTTCACCACAACTTTCTCTCACTCTTACTTCCTGTTTCTGTTGTACCTATATTTGAAAGGGCCGGCCTTGTCACTCTCTGTGTCACGCTGAATATCCCCGAGAACTACGTTAAGGGTACACGTTTCTGTGGAGTGCTCAGCCACTTACACGTTAATTTCACGAGCAGGCTGTTCCGTTGATAGGATCAACCGGAACCCTCATCGTCGTAACCGACGGAGTGCTTCCATATAAAACTTATGCCATTAAAGTGCAGTTACATACGGGAGTTATGATTTACAAACAGGGTAAACATCTGCCTGACTAGTCTTTATAAAAAGCATCCTTGAACATTGTAAGAACTTTAGGTCCAGACCTTACCAAACCCGAACACAATCATGTTCAGTCTCGCAGAGTTCCACTCTGAAGCCTGGCACTAACCCTTGTGATACCGTTGCAAATTGTGTGTGCGTACATGTGTGAGCGTGCGCGCGCGTGTATGTGTAGAGGAGAGAAAAAGAGAATGTAATAAAAAATATTTTAAACATTTGCACATTCTCTCTCTCTCTCTCTTCCTCCTTCTCTCTGTTACTGTTTATTCCCAGGTCAACCTTAATTGAGCAAAACCGATAATGAAAGGTCACTTCAGCTTTGACCATTTCATTTGTGTAAGGATATATCAGACTAAATTATCTAACGTTCTCTATCTTGCTTTATTTAAGACGGTGGGACGCGATTTGAATGAGGTTTGACTGTTAATACTAGCACGTTAAGGATTTCTCTTAGTGTATGTGAGGGACGGTGTGTGTGTGTGTGTGCGCTTAAAATTTGCATGATTGTTTTATAAGATGTTACATTATTAAGAATTTGCAGTTAACCTTGTCTGAAGCTTTCATTTTGAAATGAAACGGCCCTTTCTGATTCAATTAGCTTCTGGTAATTAGGAAACAAAATAAATAGATAGGAGTGGCTGTGAGGTAAGTAGCTTGCTTACCTCACTGACAGAAGAGTTCGCATTTTTCATGCTGCTTGGAAGTCACGTCTTGCGACGTGAAAATCGAACATTTGAAGCACGACTACAGGTAGGCGTTTGTTTTGTTTGGGAGGGGCTTAGTGGAGTTTGTTGTTCAGTAACTAATAATTTTTGTTGAGCAATAGACTCCACTCTGTTCCAGACATTTGCCTGCCTGTGGTTCTGCGAAAAGTCTCACTTTGCAGTGAGAATAGTGTTTTTGGGAGGCGTATTCCCTCCAGGAAAAAAAATTTTGTCTGTTTTTTCTTGTGTTCGTGCCCGTACCTTTGGGTCTACCATTCAGGTAAGGAGTGCGAGGACGGCGGAGAATTTAATTTTTGTGCTGCGGATTACCTGAGCAGCAGAATTTTGTTACCAGTTGAACTGTCTTCTTTCATTCCTGTTTTCCCACGTCTGTCTTTCCGTTCTTTCTTTGTGTTATATTATTGACTTTTATTTGAACATTTTTGGACTTTTTGTTTTCGGATTATTTTAATTTTATTTTTTGAAAAAAAAATAGCAACAAAGAATACTGCTTTGGAGTGGCGAATTGTGGCCCCCAAAGATTGGCTCAAAAATTATACTGAGAGAACGGTGGTGTTAAGGACCTACTCTAGGGTCCTTGAAGCCATCGCTGAGTTCTCTCAGACTGACATTGAGGAAGAGTTGGCAAAGTACCCGCCAACTTTTCGATTTATTCGTAGGGGTGCAAAGTACGGAACTGTGTATTATTATTATTATTATTATTATTATTATTATTATTATTATTATTATTATTGTTGTTGTTGTTGTTGTTGTTGTTGTTATTGTTATTATTATTATTATTATTGAAGACAAACATTTTTCTCTTTGGCCAATCCCTGATCAATTTTTTCAAGTTTCACTTGAAAAGGAAAATAAGAGTAGAGAGGAAAGTAGTCTTCTAGCCAATTTGCTGAAAGTTAAGTTAAGTTAATTTTTTGGCTCAAAAAGCAAAAAGCAAGGCCATGTAGGGGGACATGGAGTTACGTACAGGGAGGATGTTCATGCAAAGAGTTCAGGCCATTTCTGGTCAAGAGAGACTTTGAACCGAGCGGTCGTCGGCATCTTCACTATCTCGTCCGGCAGCTTATTCCACGGATCCGCAACCCGGACGGACAAAGCCCCTCTCCTTCGATTGAGATGAAATCGTCGCAGATAGAGCTTTTCGGAGTGACCCCGCAGCCGAGGCTCTGGAGCAGGAGTGAAGAACAGCTCTTTCGAGAGGTGGATGAAAGTGACGTGAATGGTGCGAGTGAACAGGCCTGCCCTGAGCTTACACCTGTAGTTGAGAAAAAAAAAAGGAAAGGAAAAAAGGCACCTGCCTCAAAAGTTTAAGTACCCATAGTTTTTTTTATGGGGTTTTTACATGAGCAGCTCTCGAACACCTCCTCCCTATTGAGGATTCTACATTTAAAAAAAATTTTGTTGATCTTGTTTACGCGTAAAACCCTTACAACAACACACACATACACACACATTCTTTGTTTTGTACTGTACTGTCCATAATGTTTTTCTTAAAGTAAACCCTTGTAGTTAATAAAGAAATTATTACTACTATTACTATTATTACTATTATTATTACTTTCCGATTGAGTTGCATTTTTATTTCATCTTCAGACCGGGTCTCAACCAGAGACCCAAGGCACATATATATATTAGATAGAGCGAAACATCCTGAAAATGTGGGCAGTTGATGTCAACACAAGTTTTTGAGTCTTATAGATTGTTGGTTTTCCAGGGATCTAGTACAAAAATTTGTCAGTACCTTTCTTTATCATTCCTAGGGCACCTACAACAACAGGGATGGCTTTGGTTTTTAATTGTCACGTCCGAGATATCTCAGTCTCAAGGTCCTTATATTTCGATAGTTTTTCAAATTCATTTGCTGAGATGTTTCTATCAGTAGGTACTGACATGTCAATTAACAAGATTCTTTGTTTTAGGTCTTTGATGACAAAGTCTGATCTGTTAGTATTTATTTGCCTGTCTGTATGTATCCTATAATCCCATAGAATGCTAACATTCTCTCTCTCAGTAACTGGCTCTGGTTGATGTTCATTCCAGTTTTAAGGGTGCGGGGTACCACAGTGATGGCATATTATCCAGTGTGAATATTGATCAACTCGATCATTCTTGGTTTTATATTATTGTTGTTGTTTGTTTGTTTGTTTGTTGAGCGAAGCGGTCTTCGTCCCAGTGAGAGAAGTCCGAAACGTGGTCATTTGCTATTCGTAAGACCCGCAGAAGAGAAAGCAGGTCAACCCCCGACGCCGACAGCATCGACGGATTGTTGAATGCGCATCCAGGCTCAGCGGTTGCGTAGGAAGTCGGGGACAAGAAATAGGAAGAAAGAGTGAGAGAAAGTTGGAGTGAAAGAGTGCAACAGGGATCGCCACCACCCCCTGCCGGAGCATCGTGGAGCTTTAGGTGTTTTCGCCCAATAAACACAAACAACGCCCGTTCTGGGAATCGAAACCGCGATCCTCCGACCGCGAGTCCGCTGCCCTAACCACTGGACCATTGCGCCTCCACTAACTCTTGTTGTTGTTGAGCGCATGCCATCAAAGTGACACTAGGGTACAAATATACGAAGCCTAATCTACACATCATGACTACCCGTCTGATAACGGTACACTAAGCACATACATCACAACCATATATACGCGACATTGTGATTTCATATCAAGATAAACAGCACATGACTTTACAGTTGGGGCCCAGTTAGGATTTTCTTCAAGTCGAGTAGCTCATTCTGCTCAAAAGGTCCCTGAGTAAGGGTTACTTAAGGATATTGAACGAAACACCCATGTTTCTAGAGGTAAATTATTCAAACTCCAAAGAATTCCTCTCAACACATGGCTATAATGCTTCCCCACTATTGCTCGGGATCACAGATGCACGTATTGTCAGCCACTAAGGGACATGCTCAACTGGTTAAGGTCAAACGACTGACAAGCAAATCTGTGGTATTGAGCAGAATATCTGTTGTAGTCGATCTTTTATACGAAGACAAAATACATGCATGATAAACACTTCCAATTAGTTAAGCTCAGAAGCTATGAGAGCCAATCATTATTATTAGCATTGGTCTGTATGTGTAAATTTATGTAAGTGTGAGAAACGAATATATGGATTATTTAGAATATGAATGTATTTTGTCCCTGATTTCTATACCAGCTATCACGACTGTGTTTGTATGCTATATGTGCGTGTGTGTGAGTGTATGCGTGTGTGTATGTTTTATGTGCGTGTTGTACGTGTGTGTGTGTGTGTGTGTGTGTGTGTGTGTGTGTGTGTGTGTGTGTGTGTGTGTGTGTGTGTGTGTGTGTGTGTGTGTGTGTGTGCGTGTGTCTGTGAAAATCTTTATACGATCAATGGCCTTAATTTTCTAGTTCTCGAATCAAAGATGCGTGAATAATAAAGTAATGAAGCGTACATAATACTTATTCACAATGTCATCTTCACCATCATCACCATTGTCGTCATTAATATTTTTATTATTATTATTATTATTATTATTATTATTATTAATTATTATTATTATTATTATTATTATTATTATTATTATTATTATTTATTATTATTATTATTATTATTATTATTATTATTATTATATTAATATTATTATTATTATTATTATTATCATTATTATTATTATTATTATCATCATTGTTATTATTATTATTATTATTATTATTATTATTATTATTATTACTATCATTATTATTATTATTATTTTTATTATTATTATTATTATTATTATTATTATTATTATTATTATTATTATTATTATTATTAATATTATTATCAGTTGGTCCTTACGTTCCTCATATATATATATATATATATATATATATATATATATATATATATATATATATATATATATATATATATATATCAGGGCTTCAGACATCTAGATCTCTATATATTTCAGAAGAGTAATATACGGACCAGGATCTTTTTTAAAAACATTATCTAATATTGCAGTCACCATGTTTTGGTTCTAATAGTGCGTGTAGTAGTAGTAGTAGTAGTAGTAGTAGTAGTAGTAGTAGTAGTAGTAGTAGTAGTAGCAGCAGCAGCAGCAGTATTTGTTGTTGTTGTATGGTAAACACATTAAAACATGCTCGGCTGCACATGACATTGGGCTTGCTAATAACACACTTTCCATACTCACGTTACGTTCGACCTAAAATCGGATTAAAACAATACGATTCATGCGAATTAGGATTAACACTGTGAAAATTTCAATTGACTGGGAGGTGCTTAAAAAACGCCACACATTTTACACACATTGCCGGCTCACCCAATTGGAGCCGAGTAGTTTGGTTGTATTTACTTTTTACTTACGGTGAGCTGTCTTCATAAACAAAATCTGTAGAACACACAGTTCATTGCTAAACCTGTCATCGAGACGGAACGTACAACTTATTAACATATCTAACCATTGAAGTTTTAAACACGTACCCGATTTTTTTTCAGTTTTCCAACTTTCGCTTTGTAGCATCTTTTATTGGCTTAGCAGAAGGATACTTTTACCTGCGAATTGGAAGTATACACACTGCTTTGCTTGTTATTTCGTGAAAACTGATTGTATTCCAACACATATTTCGGGTTATCTGTATAACAGTTGTAAGCTGAACATGGATATCTCCCTATATAACAGCACTATAGGAATGTCCGATTACGAAGCCGCCAAATTCCATGAGCTAGTCCTCGGGAAGCATTCGATTCTTCTCCAAGAACCAACAGTTAACAAATCAGTGAAGGCTGATCCGGAATCTAACTGGATTCTTAAAAAGCGAAGCATCGATGAAAAATTGGAGGAAACAAGTTATTTTCTTAATGTTCTGCAAAAGCAAATAACGCTTAATGAAATCGAAGATGGTTTGAAAGCGGCAAGAGCTGCAAATGATATTAATGAGGCTAAATGCATCGAAGAATCCGAAACGAATGAAGCTCTCAAAGTTTTGGATGACCTCGATCAAGAACTGATGAAAGACTGCGAATGGAGAGATGACATTAAGAAAGAATGGAGAAATTTGCAGAACAATCGTTGTTCCGATGAAAAGGTTTTCAACTTAAATAATCTGAATGAAATGAACGAAGAACTGAAACTGAACAACTCGAAGAATATTTTGGATAAAATTCCGAAAGAAAAAATTGTGAATACTACCAATTTATTGGAACAAGACGTTATTCCGGTCGATAACGACATCGATATAAAAGACACTGTGTTTGTTATTAATCATTATGAACAATTGCAGAATTGGCTTCTTCAGGTGAAGCAGAGTTACATAAACATCGAAGAGAAATGTGAACCGAACTACGTCGCTCTCTTAACTACGGCTAAGAGACTGACTCAAAAGATTAAAGAAGGACGCGTATTAGCTTGGTTGATTGCTCGCTCTGAGAACACGCCCAGTAGATATAGAATCTCTTTGGGAAGTTGGTTCCTTGCAAACCTTCCCATTGTTCAAGGCAAGGATAAAATCAAAGAGCGATTAAAAGAACACAAAAGGATCGTTCTGATGAAGAAAAAATCCCTGAGAGACGAAGAGGTAAGATAGTCAAGTTTTTTATTAATATCGTATGTTTAAATTACAAGTAGAAAATCGCCTGACCCTTTCCCTCGTCCTTTTTGTTCCAGCTAGTAGAGCATCGACTAATAACGCTTGCGTCCTGGTTCTCAACACTGTGATAGCTAAATGTACAAAGTTTATTTTTCGATAGCATAAACCGAAAAAAAAAAAATCCAAATTACAAATCAAACAGTTCTGCTTCTCCCCCTCCATCACCAACACTTTTTTCCCCGTTTTTTGTATTTTTCTTCTCCGCAAAACGTTCAGATTCTTTCTGTCCTGAGTATACGCAACAGTTTGAGATAATTGATGCTGGGGTGATGGTGGAGGTGGTGGTAGTTGTTATTATTGTTATTTTTGTTGTGCTAGTTGGTGTTGTTCCTTTTGATAAAATGGTGAAGATGATTATGATGGTGATGATGATGATAATGATGATGATCATCATCATCATTACCAACTTCTTATTTTTGTATATTATACTGAGCCCATCATATTGGTTTCAATTGTTGGCATAAGGCCAGGAATTTCGGGGGAGAGGGTAAGTCAAAATATTCAGCGACATTCCGTCCGTCCTTGCGTTCTGAGTTCAAATCCTGCCGAGGTCGACTTTGCCTTTCATCTTCCTGGAGGGTAGATAAGGCAAGTGCCAGTTGCGCATTGTGGTCGTTGAAATGGACTAATCCCCTTCCCACAAATTTCAAACTTTGTGCCTATAGTAGAAATGATACGTAAATGCATCAACACACGCACAGGTAAAAACATTTACATACGTGCGTGCAAGCATTTGCATTTGTATATTTACATATGTACGTGCAAATGAGGAAGTCTCTATGCAGCCGCCTTGATCTGAAAGAAACTAAAGCAGCCAAAGGCGGCGAGCTGGTAGAATCTTCAGCACGCCTGGCGAAATACTTAGCAATTCCATTTCTTGTTACCCCTCATAAAAAGCACTCATCACCACCGAATGAGAAAGAACACATAATGCTGGCTAGCAAACTACCCATAAGCTGGAACCATAAGCCTGTGTAGTTTACATTTCCAGAACCTAAATCTTTTTGATTGGAATATAACAAGTACCACTTGTGGTTAGTTGCAAGAAGAAAACATCAATGGTGTACAAACATCACGTTATCTCTATCACGTGCTGGGCCAGTCTTGAATGGACTTCCTATATTTCTACGTTAAACTCTAACCACAAAACACCGCACTAACTACAACATCGCAAAAAAAAAAAAAAACAAAAAAAAACTTGTCCATTCAATCCAAGCAATAAAAAAATCATGTAAATAGAAATAACTGCAATATCAACTGCCTTACTGACTTTGAACACACGACTAGTATACACAACACCAACATGAAGTGCTGAGGAACTGCAACTGGTGTTATTCGACCGAATTTAGATGTAGAATGTTCGTAGTAGTACGTAGCTCTGTTTGATTCCTATTGTAGCATCAAACCGTGAAAATCTATTGTCCAACTATATAATTTAAGGCCTTAAAGCTTCCGAGGAGGGATTCACTCCACATCCGCTAAATGCCTGTCATACGTGTTATATGTTTACATTGTGAAATGTATTTGTGAAGTTAAGGAAGATCACATACAGTTCTTTGATCTGTTCGATGGATTTCTCTAGGATCTAACGGAGGCAGATTACTATATCCATGGTATTTCCCCCATCCCTTCTGAATTTACGTTGAGTTTCAAACAGAACTACTGCAATTTTCTGACTCAGTCTATTGAGCAACACTCATACAAGGATCTTCTTTCTTGTCTATAGCAAACAGATAAATACCTCAATAATTTCCACAGACATTCTTACCAATGATGATAGAATGCTTCCGATTTTGTGGGACATCACCAGATTCCTATGATTCCAGCATCGACCAACAGAGACATCTAATGAATTTGACTTTTTCCCTTTCCCCTCACTTCTGCGATTGAAACCGGTATCAGTTTGCAATTCGGTGTCATCGTTTTCCCAACACTTCTCCTTGTGTTGCAGTTACAGTCTTCACTAAACTTTCCTGAATTTAGCTGTCTTTGAATAAGTGGTGGAAGCCTGGACAACATTTTACTGTCGAGCATCTGACATTACAGTTCCTGGTTTTTGCTGTTTTGTCCCAAGATTCCAGAACCTCATTCATATCTAACTCCAGAGTGCCCTTAAAATTCCTATCAACAAATTGCCTGCCGCTAGCGAAATCCTAACCGAATCAACACCTGTAATTTAACACTACAGCAGAAAAGGAGTGAATAAATGACTGCTTTTAATATTTAATGAACCCGTTTCATTGCAAACGCTTTATAAGTGTAGTTATCATCATTATGGTGGAGTGATTATTATTTGTCATCCAAAACCTTATAATCTGCCTATCTGTCTCTCTCTTTCTCTCTCTATCTCTCTTTCTCTCTCTCTCTCTCTCTCTCTCTCTCTCTCTCACACACACACATACATACATATACATACATACATCGACACATCGTTTTTCGTTTCTTTTTTCGTTGTTGTACCTGCTTTACTCCATCGAATCTGATCAAAGTTGGCTCCTGTTCAAGTGATTCGTTACATGATTGTATTTCGATATGTTGTATTCTATTCTAATTTGCAAGATACTGTTACTATTTTCACTTTTGCGATTACGTATAACCTTTAACAATAACTTACAAACCTGTGCCAAAAACCTTCCCAGCTCACTGTGCTAATTTCTGTTGCACTTTTTTTTCTATTATTCAAATTTATATAAAGTACTTCTAAAATCTGATTGTGCTCTGAATATTCTTTATCAAGTCGGCTCTCCCTTAGATAATATAGAAAATAACTATACTTATAAAACGTTTGCAATGAAACGTGTTCATTAAACACTAAAACCAGTTGTTTATTAACCTCTTTTCTGTTGTGCTGTTTTGTAATGTTAAAATACATTTCGTTTTTGGATTTGGTTTGCAAGATTCTTTATATGAGTTCGTGTGTTGAAGCTTATTCTGTTGTGTCTGGGGAGAGTCATTTTCTTTTTGTGCCTTATTATGTAACACATTCGCCGGTAAAATTTCCACTTTTTTCTTATTTTTATTGTCCTAAAATTTTCCTTGCGGCTTGCAACCTTTTCAATAGTTTTGATGCAACGAAAATTTTAGGACAATAATAATAAGAAAAAAAGTGGAAATTTTACCGGTGAGTGTGTTAAAATACAGTTGTTGATTTCGGTTACGATTACTGATTGTAGGCATTAAGAAATATTTCCGTTCGTCATAATCTGATGCGTTGTGTCTTTGTAGAAACTAAATGTTTAACCATAACTCATGGTTATGTTTGAAACATGTCAAACTGATAGGAGATGGTTTCAATTATGAATTCGCTTAACAAAGTGTAATTAAATCATTTTTTTATACCGCTTTTATTATTTACGAACTGTAAACCATTTCATGGAGTTAACTGAAGCGTAGAAATGAAACTTGTACAATTCTATTCAGACACTAATTCTAATTAACTAAACAACCGTGTTGATACAGTTTTGAGATTTGTCATAGAGAATAATTCAACTGATAAATAATAGATGGGCCAAAAGTCACGCACCGAAACATTTATGTTATTTATATTACGTTATTATTATTATTATTATTATTACGAGTATTATTCATTTTGTTCATGTACAAGTGAGCGTGTATTCATCATTATTTTAATTATTTCATTCAGATTTCCTTCAATTTTACAAAAATTGAAGCTTGTGTTTGGCAATTCCGGAGCGTATCGAACTTTGCGCGTGACTTTTGGTCCATCCTGTATTTATTTGAACTAAAAAAAATTCCCATACCCGCCTCTGTATTTTAAAATTTATTCGCTACGCAGTTATCTTTATAATAATATTTTATATTTTGCAAAACAGTTTCCAAATCAAATTAACAATTTTTTCAGGCAAATGTCAAACAGTTTTGCTAAGCACACTAAAATCGCAAACTCACACATTATAAAATCTCATTGTAGCTTAAATAAGAATGTAAACACACTTTTTCAGTTTCTGTTGATGTGCAGGGGATAAAAGGGAAGAAAGTCTTTTAATGAACCGTTTGCAGGAGGTGTACAAGACTTCCTTCCCCAATCAATATCATAGGTCAGCTGTGCCTATGAAGCAGTCCTAAATTAAGCTAGCACCTTAATGGCTACCGTAATTTGCATATTTGTGTTTTGACGGTTCGTTGTTGATTAAACAATATCGATTTGTGCACAAGACAGTGTAAACCAGAACAACTTCATATATTATAAAACCCCATGTTAAAAAATATCTTGCATTATCTTCGCACACACACACACACACACACACACACACACACATATATATATATATATATATATATTATATATATATATATATATTATATATATACATACATACATACATTTGCCTGCTAGCTTAGCCAGCGGGGTGGCGTCATTTGAAGGCTAAAACAATGCGAAGCGCATTGTGACCAGCGATGTGTAACATCTGATAGCCTGGTCGGTCACGTGATCACGTGATATACATACATACATACATACATACATATATTGTATATATATATAGAGAGAGAGACATACATACATAAATACGCGCGCACGCACACACACACATGCACATTTCTGCTGCGAAGGTCAGGTCAGCTGCTGAAGCACGCGCCGTTGCAGCTCGTTGCTGCATTTATCATTTGTATATTCCGGGTATATTCCCGGGTCTTGCTGGGCCTTGCCAACAGGTAGGAGAAGAAGAGGATTAGTTAGTACCGTTGAACCCAGCAGTTGACTGGTTCTTTATATTATCGACCCCCAAAAGCATGACAGGCAAAGTTGATCTTCACGAGATTTGAAACCGAAATCTGACGAGTCAGAAGGAAAAAATACCGTATGGATTGCAAAGATCATAGATAAGGTTCCTTCCTCATTATCCATCAATAAATAAATAAAAACATTACGACGTAAGTCGAGGTTTTAGCACAATGGTTCTCAACCAGGGATCCATATGGCCCTTGGAGCCCATGTTAGATTTTTTGGGGCCCACGCAAGCTAAAGAGTAAATTGGAAATCCACAAGAAATATTTTAAGGACCCATGAAAAAAAAAATGTTACTTTGGAAACAGCTCAGTAGGCACAGGAGTGGCTGTGTGGTAAATAGCTTGCTTACCAACCACATGGTTCCGGGTTCAGTCCTACTGCGTGGCACCTTGGGCAAGTGTCTTCTACTACAGCCTCGAGCCGACCAAAGCCTTGTGAATAGATTTGGTAGACGGAAACTGAAAGAAGCCTGTCGTATATATATATATATTATATATATATATATATATATATATATATGTGTGTGTGTGTGTGTGTGTGTGTGTGTGTGTGTGTGTGTGTATGTTTGTGTCTGTGTTTGTCCCCCCACTCCCAAAATCACTTGACAACCGATTATGGTTTGTTTACGTTCCCGTAATCTAGCGGTTCGGCAAAAGAGACTGATAGAATAAGTACTAGGCTTACAAAGAATAAGTCCTGCGGTCGATTTGCTCGACGAAAGGCGGTGCTCCAGCATGGCCACAGTCAAATGACTGAAACGAGTAAAAGAGTAAAGAGAGTAATAGAGTTTGCTTTTCGCATACTTACACAAGTTAGGGTGTGAAAAATAAAAATAGGAATTTTGAAAGAAGCATCTATAAAACTAGTTTGTAAACATTGAATAGCTTTGTGGGATCCACCAGATTAGCAGAGTCATTGAAGGAGTTCATAGGTAAAAAAAAAAAAAAAATGGTCGAAAGGCACTGTCTTATAATTTCTGCTTTGCATCATCACCATGTAAGATATATTTACTGAAAATAAAAATAAAAAAAAAAAAAAACGGTGGTTATCTCCCTTAGAGTCTATTTCGCCGCAAAGACTAAAGATGATTGCGTGAAATTGCTTGTGAAATAGTCTCAACGTGATCACTCATCTTTCGAAATATAGCAGCGAAAGGATCTTTTCGGTTTCAACGGCAGTTTTTTAAAATAATTTCCACGTAACTAAACACTTTTAAACTTCGTATACTGGTAGAATGTGTTTATAAAACATCTTTTTCTCTTGGCTTTATTGAGAAAATTCTATAGTTTGTAAGATATTTGTTGTTTTTTTTCTTCAATTTCTGCAATTTCAACCAATCAGTGACGTCTATTGAGGTGAAAACATTCTGTGCCGTATGAATATTCCCTCGTTTAAGAAACAGATTGGGTTTATTTACATTTCTGAAGAAAAAAAGATACCTTCCCCCCACCCCTAACCCTAAAACAGATTGAAATGCAATAGATCGATACTAGGGTCATAATTATGGGTGACAATTTCATATGACACCGCTAAAAAAAACTGCCGTTCAAACCGAAAAGATCCCAGCGAAATCTAATTGTGATACAGACATACATCGTCGTCTTAAAAAGGGTTGGATAATGTAGTTCCGGTTTCCTTACATAGAGGTAAAAGACGGATCGTTCCGGCCAGGTGTGGTTTTGATCATAAGTCTCTGCTCATCCAGGGCTGACCTAGGGCTAAAGAACAACAGCGACAATGACAGCATGTACAAAATTAATGTGATGAGCAAATATATCCACAAAAATAAAAAAAAATCTGGAAGATATATATCGGCAATTCTATGATTTTATGACAATCATATAAATTTTGAACCTGTTGAAATATTTTTGAGGTAAACATAATCAAGTTCGGTACTAAAAAAAGCTTTTCACTTTTCATTCAAACTATCGTGTTAATAAATATTTGATTATTTGAATTTTTGTATATAAGCCTTTTGATAACATAAAATTTTATTTTATTTCGTAGTTTTCGACACGGCATCCCGAACTGATGGCAAGGGCGGTAAGTACAAATGGCTTTAAATATACTCATAGTTATTCCCCTTTACAATGTAGGATAAAATTTTTACAGATGACAAGTGTCTTTACACTTTATCTGAATATTTGTTTACCTGCTTGTTTTTCAGTCTCATTTCATGTAATGTAATCACTAGTTGAATTTACATTAGTCACCTTTTATTTAAATTTTACATCAGTTTCTTTTTTTTTACGCAATATAAAAAGAAAAAAATATATTAGTAATACTATACATATGTTCATTTTTTGTAGTGTCATGGACTAGTCAAAACGCCCCAAAACTATATATTCATTTTGTAGAAAAAAAAAGTTATTTTTTCAAGAGACTGATTTCCAATTATATTTTTGTTCTTTTTTTTTAAATTTTAATTACTTTTCGTGTCTCATATTTATTACTCTGGTGAATTTATGAATTGAAAAACAGAATCCCCCCTCCCGCTTTTTTAAAGAATTGAGTATGTAGCAGTATATATGTATATAATTCACGGTTTCAATCGATTGATTGTGACTATAATCTTTTCTGCTCTAAGCACTAGGCCTGAAATTTTGAGGGAGGGGGGCCAGTCGATTAGATCGACCTCAGTACGCAACTGGTACTTAATTTATCGACTCCGAAAGGATAAAAAGCAAAGTCGACCTCGGCGGAATTTGAACTCAGAACCTAAAGACAGACGAAATACCTATTTCTTTACTACTCACAAGGGGCTAAACACAGAGAGGGCAAACAAGGACAGGCACACGGATTAAGCCGACTATATCGACCCCAGTGCGTCACTGGTACTTAATTTATCGACTCCGAAAGGATAAAAGGCAAAGTCGATCACAGCGGAATTTGAACTCAGAACATAAAGACAGACGAAACACCGCTAAGCATTTCGCCTGGCGTGCTAACGTTTCTGCCAGCTCGCCGACTGTTACACTCACAATCATAAGATCTTGGTTTCGATTTCCAGACCGGGTGATGTATTATATAACGATAAACGTCGCCCTTTCCTAGCCTACCCAGGCTCATGGGCCCGGTTTTCCGGTTTCTGTGGCGTATGTGTTCCCCGCAGCTGAACGGGACGCCAGTCCATGACAGCGTTACTCAAGAAACAGGAAGAGAGAGTGAGAGAAGGTTGTGGCGAAAGACTACAAGAGGGGTCGCCACCACCCCCTGCCGGAGCCTCATGGTTTTTTTTAGGTATTTTTGCTCAATAAACACACACAACGCCCGGTCTGGGAATCGAAACCGCGATCCTCCGACCGCGAGTCCGCTGCCCTAACCACTGGGCCATTGTGCCTCCACTGATGTATTATATAGTCGAACAAAACACATTATTTTCCGTTGTTTCAGTTCCTGCAATAGCTGGGTGATTGACTCTGCGACGGACCAGCATCTCGTTCAGAAGGAGATGTTGCAATCCCAGTTAATTCTATGCCTTTGAAACTGGGATAAACTTCGACTTCACGACTCCTAGGGCCCCAAAAAAGTCTAAATCTATATAATCCGGTTTTACAAAGAATTTCTCTCAAGTTTTATTTATTCATTTCCGTCTTGAATTCTATAACTGTTACTGTTCTTATTTAAATCTTCCAAGATTTGTATTTTTCCATTTATTTCCAAGTCAGAATCGTACTTAATTCATTTCCTTCATGAAGCATTCATTACTCATTGAATTAATTAAGCGTGCTATACTGACGAGGAAAATACGACAGAAATAAATATATATGTCTCAGAATTACTAATACTAATGGAGCAGAAGAAAAGAACAGCCAAAATGTCACACAATAGGACTGAACCTCAAACCATGTTATTGGCTGGCAACCTTCTTACCTCATAGCTACGCCTGCATTTATAAAACTGGGTGTGACGGTATTAGATATTTTGTGTACGTCAATGATTATATAACACACACACACACACACACACACACACACACACATGATATGAATGTTTTTTTTCACATCTCTCGAAAAGTGCAGTCACCTTACAGTAGAAACGTCTCGAATTATATTAAAGAAATGAATATTCATGTTACACACTCATCATTGTTCGACCATGGTCGAGACAATGGAATTTACTATGTTACACCAGACTTCACGGTCCATCATAGCATTACGAAGGTCCTGTTGCTGGATGCCTGTATCCCTGGAGATTACATCAGGGTAGGAGAGTGTGCGCCCTCTGGTATCGCGAGCAGATGGCTTCCAGAGGAGAAGAGTAGAAATTACTTCATTTTCAGCTCTAGAACAATGTCCAGCAAACTGGACTCTTCTACCTTTCACAAGAGATGATACAGGTGGTAGTTTCCCATATATTTGTACTTAAGTTACACACTATCTATCGTTGTTAATGCGATTTTTAAAATAATTATTCAAATACGGCTAAAAATGCAATTGTTTTCTCTTTATGGGGTGATTAAATAGGTGAAAGCTATGGAATTACATTCGATATTTAATTTTCCGTTACGTGTGAAGAATGTTAATGTATGCATAGGATTGATGGGTGACTTGACCCATTCATTCTTCAGGAATAAAAGGGAATTTAAAATGAGAACTTGAGCCCAGACACATGAGACATAATAGATAATGATGAGATTTTCTGTCATCTGTGTGAATTCCACCAAGAATTCGGGTATAGGTTGTCGTGCACATGTGTGTGTGAGTGTGTGTGTGCGTGTGTGTATGTATGTATGTATGTATGTATGTATGTATGTATGTATGTATGTATGTATGTATGTAAGTACGTGAGTTGATGTGCGAAGGAAAATATGCTAATATATTCATACATAAGGCACTGGTCGGCCCAGGGCTATAGTAGAAGACTCTTGCTTGAGGTGCTGCACAGTGGACTGAACCTGAAACCTTGCAGTTGCGATTCCGCCTTCCTATATTTCTTTCTTCAATAAGGGTGTCTGACGGATGAGGCGGCGAGCTGGCAGAAACGTTAGGGCGCCGGGCGAAATGCTTAGCAGTATTTCGTCTGTCGCTACGTTCTGAGTTCAAATTCCGCCTAGGTCGACTTTGCTTTTCATCCTTTCGGGGTCGATTAAATAAGTACCAGTTTCGCACTGGGGTCGATATAATCGACTTAATCCATCTGTCTGTCCTTGTTTGTCCTCTCTATGTTTAGCCCCTTGTGGGCAATAAAGAAATATAAGGGTGTCTGACGGGTTTAAAAAGTTGGAAACTCTCAGCCTCCACTCCGGACAGGCTTCCCACTTAAAAGAAATATTATACCGAGCCAAAGAAACTTACTGAAAATATTGTGTTTCTGAGCATGTACTGTCTGAGTGTTTGAGTATATTATGCAATGTAAAGCCATGCATCTTATAATTTTGAGTCGCCGAGGAACCTCTACGTGGTTGCTAATCCTGCTAGAAATCGTAGCTGTATCTCCCTGAAATTACATCCTATCGTCTTTAATGAAGGAGATATTGGATTATGTAATTCACTGAATAAGATACAGTATACCAAGGAAAAAAAGGGGGAATTGGTTACAAATCGAATGCCTTTGATTATAGGTATGTTAAATATGGGTTGACAAGAGGTTAAGCAACAACTTCTAAAAGGTCATTTGTCGATATATTTGGATAAAGTAAAGCAATGAGCTTATTGCTGGTTAACATTCAGTTTAGGGTTTTAAAATCATGAAAGTAAATTGGCCGGAAGTGATGGCAATGAGATCTGTGTGACATAACTAATGTGTAGAACATAGGATATATTTTATATGAGATGAAAACAATCATATTTATGCTGGATATAGTTACGTTGGAACCTTGTATCTCAGCTGCTGTTTCTGAAACACAAGATATTAGTAGAAGGTACTATACAAAATCATAAAATTTCAGCTGTTCGCTTTATGAAATATTGGGATATCACTATCTTCACCTCTGGTCAATTTATGGCCATTTTTTAAACCACCAAACTGCATGTTAACCTTACAGCCGAAACAAGACAGCAAATAACGACAGACTTTAAACCAATCTAGTTGGATGCATTTCTCTTTTAAGTCGATAATTATAAATACCAGTTTTTGCCTCATTCAACTACTTTTTTTTTTTTTTTAAGAAAAAGAAAAACTGATCGTGTGTTTAAGAGAAAAAAATCTTTAATCGGATATTGGATTTGGAAGTAGAAAGTGATGTAAATGTTGCTAGCCGCGTTTGTGACCCGAAATGAAGTTGTTAGCCTCAAATCGATGTATGTAATTCGATGTAATTTGGTTATTTCAAGAATCATAGAACTTGCTTCGTTAAATCTAAAATGCATGGGCGTGATTTCCTTTATATAAATCATAGTATTAAAAAAATATCTCTAAGTAAATGCATCTCCAACTCGAAACAATGATTGAGCTACAATCATCCATATTCAAACACTAATCGATTTAAGTTTAGAAAGTCGCTATTCAACTTTTAATAGGATCAAAAATTAATGCTAGAAAATTATTAAAAGCGAAAAGAAATATTCAATTTCCTTTTCGATGTTTTTCTTTCTTTTTTTTTTCTTTTATTCTATTTAAAAAATCGCTGATATAAAGAAATAACTCGAAGAGAAAACAGAATAATTTTTAGAACTTCCGTCTCCGGTAAAGAGAAATAATAACAAGATTAATTCTGGCGATCGAGATAAAAAGATGGAATATTAAATAGCGCTATAAAGGGAAATAATTGAGAACTTGTCAAACGCCTGATGAGAAAAACCTGCTCTCTTTTCATTGGTTAAAAAAATCGGGCCATACCGAAGTGGGCGTGGTAAAGGAAAAAGATTTTTATTAACCCAATTCTTCTTTATTCTTTATTCACTCCCACCTTCGTCTTCACGTCTTGGGTTTTTTTATTCTTTACTCTTCAAACTCTCCCTCGCCTCTGTCTCTCCTTTTTTTTTTACTTCTGACGTCTTTCTTACATACAACTTTAAATAGCCTCGCTACATTAGTTTCTTTACGACTTTATATATATATTTTTTTTTTACAATATCTACAATATCTCTTTGTACGTACAATTAAATGTGTGAATATTTTTTTTTTACACATGGAAGTTCATCAAGCACGATTTCTCTGTCACGTCCAGCAACCATTTGAGACTTCATGACAAGCTTCATGAGAATTACATTACACACTCACACACACACACTTCTACGGTTATCGTCTATTATATCCTCCTTCATCTCCTCTTTCTTTCTCTCTTTCTCATTTTCCTTTCACACTCCGTCCTTTTCTCTCCTTTTCTCTCATCAACAATTTCTCCAATTTGAAACTCATTCTTTCTCTCTATCACTCAATCAGTCTTATCTTGTTTCTCTCTCTTACCGTCTCGTTTGCATTTTCTTCTTATTGTCTTAAATAACCGCTTCATTACTTTGCATTTCGAATAAGCCTCACTCATTCTCAACACCTTTAATATTAATATTTATATTTATATTTAACATTTAACCGATTTTTTCTTTTTAAGCGGAATTTTTTTCTTTCCCTCCAATTACTAATATTCCATTTTTATTTTTATTTTACGGATAAACAATCAAACCTTCCTCTACCCCTTTTGTTTTTTTTCTTTCCCACTTACCTTTCTCCTGTCACACTTATTTGTCTCCCAATATTTTTCTCATAACACCTCACTCTAATTGTTCTCTCTTTCTCTCTCTCTCTCTCTCTCACTATT
Organism: Octopus sinensis; assembly: GCF_006345805.1. Classification (NCBI taxonomy): domain Eukaryota; kingdom Metazoa; phylum Mollusca; class Cephalopoda; order Octopoda; family Octopodidae; genus Octopus; species Octopus sinensis. The sequence continues at coordinate 16,705,625 of NC_043006.1, read as the reverse complement.
TTATTTCAATTTCATCCCTTTTCTCATTCTCTCTCTCTCCCTCTCCCCCTCTCTCTCTCGGTCTCTTTCTCTCACCTTCATTATTTTTCTTATTTTTTTCTCATCCCTTTACTTCTTTTCTAATTTCTTAATGTCGCCCACTCCGACTCTCACTCTCCTTCCTCTTATACCTATATATATATATATATATATATATATATATATATATATATATTTATACATACATACATATATATATATATATATATTTCACTCTATCAAGCTCTTTTGCATTCATTAGTTCTCACTTTTACTCTTACTACTTCTATTTTCTTCTCTCTCGCTCTCTCTCTCATCAATTAAGTCTATCAGTCTTTCTCCCCTCTCTCTCTCTTTCTTTTACTCTCTCTTTAATGATCTTCCCTTCTCTTCCTTGTTTGTAATCTTTTTCACGTAAGACATAACTTCAACAATATGGTATCCTCACATATCTTTCTATACATTTTGTCAAAAAAAAAACACCGATCGATGATGACGTATATATAAATATGTACGTATGTGTGTACATACATACATATATGTATGTATGTGTATGTCTATACACACACACATACACGCATATACGTATACATATACATATACGTATATGTGTGTTTGTGTGTGTGCCAAGCTTTATTGTTACAAATTCTCATCGCCGCCCTCCTTCTTGTTTACTCTTTACTCTTTTACTTGTTTCAGTCATTTGACTGCGGCCATGCTGGAGCACCGCCTTTAGTCGAGCAAATCGACCCCGGGACTTATTCTTTGTAAGCCCAGTACTTATTCTATCGGTCTCTTTTGCCGAACCGCTAAGTGAAGGGGACGTAAACACACCAGCATCGGTTGTCAAGCAATGCTAGGGGGACAAACACAGACACACAAACATATACACACACACTTATATATACATATATACGACAGGCTTCTTTCAGTTTCCGTCTACCAAATCCACTCACAAGGCATTGGTCGGCCCGGGGCTATAGCAGAAGACACTTGCCCAAGATGCCACGCAGTGGGACTGAACCCGGAACCATGTGGTTGGTTAGCAAGCTACTTACCACACAGCCACTCCTGTTTATAACCTTTATTCATAGAAAGGTGTGTTGATGGCAATGTGATAAGGAAAATAGGTACACAGCCCGGGCTAAACGCTCCAGTCTTCAATGACTTTCTTCCGTCGTTGCGATCCCTGGGAGTTCATGCAAGTTTAATAACCTTTGACCTTCCTCCATGGACGTAATAAACGACTAAATGAAGAAGTAGTGTAGGTTCGATTCCTGCTTTTGCTGTTTCTTTTTTTTTTTGTTGTTTTTTTTTGTAACTTTTTCTTCGTACCTGTTATTTCCGGTTGAAGTCAATGGCCAAAGAAAGTGAAAGATTTCTTTAGGAAGACTGGCATTTGTGACACATCACATTACATTCAAATATAAAACTGACCACTAAATAAATGTGTGTTCTGTATGTGTGTGTGTGTCTGTCTGTCTGTCTGCCGCCGTGTGTGTGCGCGTGCATATGGGTATTATAGGTATGTATTATAAGCATGCGGTCATATATATATATATATATATATATATGTGTGTGTGTGTGTGTGTGTGTATATCTATTTGTATATATATGTTATATATAAATACACACACACACACACACACACACACACATATATATATATATATATATATATATATATATAACTCGAACATCTTATGCACACGCATGCATATATGCATATAAACAAACACCTCACACGCATGAATACGTATTTTATTCTTACAAGGAAGAGGTTGGTATGTATTTATGTATGTGCGTATATATATATGTATGTATATTTAAATATATCTATGTATGCGTATATATATATATATATATATAGTGTACACACGCACACACATACAGACACACACTTAAGCAATCGATCAAATCGACTCCAGAACCAAGTTAGACTGGTACTTCAATCCTTTATATTATCGATCCCGGGAAAGATGAAAGACAAAGTTGATTTGGGCGGAATTTTAATCAAAATGGAAAAGGTTGATAACTAAATATCACCGGACAGTTCTGTCCGACGCTCTACCAATCCATCGCCCTCAACACCATTATTTATACATTATTGATTTCTCTTATTTAGCCATAGGGCGCCCCCCCCCACTTATTTCTTACGTGTAAGTGGGTGCTGCTGCTGCTGATGATGATGATGGTGGTGGTGGTGAGAATATGACATTGTTATTATGTCTGTGTCTTTCCTAATGGCATTAATGATGTAAGTTAAGGGAGCAAGTATCGACTCACAATGGAAAAAAAGCTGTGACATTTATACTTTTTCACTGTTAGCGACATCAGTGAGGTGAAATAATTTCACACATTTTCTTACTTTATTTGGAATGTCAAGTATGGAGGAGAGATAGAGAGAGATAGAGAGAGATTGGCTGACTTTGTTTGTGTGGGGGGGGTTGTTAAGTTAATTAATTAAGCTCGCTTCGTTAAAAAACCAAGCGGTTTCAGGTTCAGTCCTACAACGAAGCACCCAATCTTCTGCAATAACCTTGATGTAACCCCGGGACGCCGGTCAATAAACCCTGTGAGTGAACGTGGTGGAAAAAAGAAGTGCGAAGCCCGTCGTTTATATATATATAATATATATATATATATATATATATATATATATATATATATATATATATATATATATATATATATATATATGTATATATATATATATATGTATATATATATATATGTGTGTGTGTGTGTGTGTGTGTGTGTGTGTGTGTGTGTGTGTCACCAATTTGAATACATAGAATTCAAATTACTGTTTGTTAAGAGAAGTGAAATTAGGTGGCCGAATGGTTTATGAGGTTCGCTTCACAGCCTCGAAGTTCCAGGTCCGATCTCACTGTTTCGCACCTTGGGCAAATGTCATTTCTTGTCTAGCTTTCAGGGTGACCTTGTTAGCGAAAATGTGTAGACGGGAAACTGCGTCTAATTCAAAAGTTAGCCTTGTCATACATACAGTCTGTTTGAGAATTACCTTAAAGGTACACTGTCTGTGGAATACTCAGCCATTTTGCACATTAATTCAGGAGCAGATATTCCAATTTGATCGAACGACGGAACCTTCATTGCCAGACGAAGATAGCCTCTCTCAAGAGGTTGGAAGATTAATTCCCTCTCTGTACTGGAATACTAGTTTGTCTCATGTAGCTAGCTTTTCCTGACTTGTAGGGACACGACACCTCGTTATGAAACCATAATATACTATGAAGTATATTAAATGATTTTATAAGCCAATACCGTGTACTACTGTGTTAGCAGTGCTCTTAAATCACGCCAAAATTTGAACTCGTATTTATGACGTGTATATTTCTCTCTGTGCCTCTGCCTGTCTCTCCCTCTCTCTCTCTCTCTCTCTCTCTCTCTCTCTCTCTCTCTGCCCTTCCCTCTCCATACGAGGGTCTCGTCTCGTCTCGTCTCGGCCGATCGGTAGCACAACCAGGTCAGGGATTTCTGGAAGTTGTCCTGATTTTGGCTTACGGAGTTCTAGTATTTATAACTAGACAAAACTGGTTAGAAAAATAGGTATATTGCAGAGAACAATAGATTTGGGGTCGTTGGGGGTCGACCTGTTATCTCGAATCTAACTTTTCATGGCCTAGAAGAGGTTAGAAGGGTCAAGTGGCAAAGTCATAAACCGGCTTGGCAAAGCTATATGTTAAATGTAACTGCTGCCACTAGTGTTTGTCTGTGAGAAAAATGCTGCTGAAATATTACGGGACATTTGCTGATTCAAATTCAAGTTCGAATCTACCCTATGCCTAAATGAAGTCACTACAAAAGAATTATTGTTTTCAATTCAAGAATTTTTAAAATCAGTTATACCTTATAACTTCATAATTTTTAGAAATTTACATGATAGAGGTCGATAAGTTATCAACGATACCATGAAGAGGGTCATTAATATCAGAAATTAGTCGACTCCTTTTAACTTCTGTGCTACAGCGTCTGTTAAAAAGGATGGAATATAAAGGGCGGCGTGTTGGCAGAATCGTTAGCACGCCGGGCGAAATGCTTTGCGGTATTTCGTCTGCTGCTACGTTCTAAGTTCAAATTCCGCCGAGGTCGACTTTGCCTTTCATCCTTTCGGGGTCGATTAAATAAGTATCAGTTACGCACTGGGGTCAATATAATCGACTTAATCCGTTTGTCTGTCCTTGTTTGTCGCCCTCTGTGTGTAGCCCCTTGTGGGCAGTAAAGAAATAGGCTGGAATATATATATAAATAAACAAATTTACATATGAATAGCTAGTTTACAGTAGTTGAGTATAGGTATAGCTATAGCCAACATCAGACTAATAAAATTAGCGCGGATATACCTAAATATATAACAAAACACCTGCAGATATATGTACGCCAAAGTAACGAGCCGTTGGTAGTTCTATATATTTACTTTTGTTACTGCGTTTCCACAAATCAATGTCATAACAGTACACTAGAAGTTAGCTGGCATTCCACGGCAAACATTTGAGTTTAATGTCTGAGGTCAGCTCTATTCTGCGAGAAGGGTGGTTGTCTGTTTTATGGCCGTCTATTTCATGGTCGTGTTTCCACGCGCTTACGTTGCTAATTTTTTATGTATGAGTGTTGACGCTACGAATTTGAAGCCTTTCTTACAAACACACACACACACACAGATGTATATATTCATATACATATAACTATATAATATATATGAATATAGGCGTATCTGTGTGTGCGTATATATATATATATATATATATATATATATATATATACTTTATTTAAAGCAGCAGAAAATTCAACAAAATCTGTTACTCTGAGTTTCTCGTTGTCGTTCATCAGACAGTTTTTGCTATATATATATATATATATATATAATATATATATATATATATATATATATTATATATATATAATATATACAGTTAGAATGAATTACATAATCATGTATATTACATAATGTATGTATGCATGTATCAATGATGTAGATATATGTGTTTTTGTATAATATATATATATATATTATATATATATATATATATATATACATGTATATGGCTAGATGAATGTGTGTGTGCGCGCGCGTTGTGTGTGTGTGTGTGTGTGTGTGTATTCAAATAGGTACAAAGGCTGTCAAGTAGCTAGATAAGTTTGTTAGATAAATAGGCAAGTACGAAGGGGAGTAGGCAACAAAGTGGAGAAAAAAGGTGGATAGGTATGTCGGGTTGGGTTAGGGAAGGCCTTGGTAGCTGGGTGCAGAATGTATACTGTCTGTACACGACAGCGACTTCCTTATATCGTCTCTAAGGTTCATAGAACGACGTCTCAATAAAATGCATGTTTACGCATGCATGTATAAATCTTGTTTTACATGTATGCATATGTAGTCATACAGATACCACAATGCAATATTACATGTACGTGCATATATACATGCGTGTAAGCACTGGCTATCTGGATATGTGCATATATAAAACGCACACGTACACATAAATATATATGTGTTTGTTCATTTATATATGTATGTATGTATATATGCACACACATAAAGTGTCATCATACACATCCATTACATTATTGCAAGTTTAGCCCACTTATAAATCTATTTAGCCCACTTATAAATCTATTATCTATCTATCTATCTATCTATCTATCTATCTATCTATCTATCTATCTATCTATCTATCTATCTATCTATCTATCTATCTATCTATCTATCTATCTATCTATCTATCTATATATATATATATATATATATATATATATATATATATATATATATAATATATATATATATAATGGGACAAGTTGCAAAACATCCACGGACGGGTCATTCGAAACCTTTAATCTTCAGTCAAGAACCGGATCATCCTCGCAATTTCGGTTGATTAACCTTGAGATTGCTCCAATCTGGCCAGCCCCAAGGAAAAACTATATATATATATATATATGCACAGTCTAGGTAATTCACAATTCTAAAAGTCCCTTAGAGCGGTCATCACTTGGGTCTTCTCATTTTGTCAGTGACCAGCTTGAATTTTGCCAAAAAAAAATATATATATACATATTCCAAATAAATCATACATACATACACTCATGCATAAATGCATACATGTATACATACATGCAATCAAACATACACGCATAGAAGTATGCACAGAGGCATGCATACATACACGGATACATATATATATATATATATATATATATATATATATTTATACGCATCGATTCATACAAACATGCATACATGCATGCAGACATACACACATATACATACGCGTATACATGCATGCACACATACAGCAATTTACATACACAGATATAACAATAACAGAAAAACAAAACAAAGACGATGTCTGACGTAGGAACAAGAGAAGCTTTGTGTATAAATGAATGTCTTTACAAACAGGTATTACGTAAGAGCGTCGGTGGGAAACATCCGGTATTGAAAGGGAGCTGACGAAAGAAAGATATTTAGCAAGAAATTTATTTGAAATAAGTCAACAATCGACTGAGAATAAGGGGGCCAATCAATGACGGTCTCAGAGGTTTCTTTTGGAAGAAGAATATAAATTCATTCCGGAGAAAAATTTGGAATGAAAACAAAGGGAGTTTAACAAGGGTGCAATGTGATGATGAAATATCCAAAAGAAATAGTGTCCTTGCGTGCAAATAGCATAGTAGCCCTGGTTTATTGATGTTACCAATGGTAACATCACTGAGACTGTGACAGGAAAAATTTAAGATAGGAAAATATGAGAAAGAAACTTTATTGTTGGCTACTGGAATCTAACAAAAAGGCCCAACAAGCTTTCGATGGGCTATGAGGAGGCGTGGGGTATGTAGAATGGGTGAACCGCACACAGTGGCCCACTTTATATAGGTGAGTTTCTTTTAGTCAAAGGTATGTTAGGATTAGGGTTTAACGAGGCCAATATGTCTCCCGTGGAGGTGCGTGGCTTAGTGGTTAGGGTGTTGTATTCATGATCGTAAGGTTGTGGTTTCGATTCCTGGAACGGGCGATGCGTTATGTTCTTGAGCAAAACACTTCATTTTACGTTGCTCCACTCCTCTCAGCTGGCAAAAATGAGCAATCCTGCGACGGATTGGTGTCCCGTCCAGGTGGGAAATTTCTACGCCACTGAAACTGGGATACCGGCCCTTACGAGCCTGGCAATGCTCGAGAAGGAATATATTTTTATATAATAAGTCTCCCGTTCAGGGCGGTGAAAAGCTACTCTATACCCATTGTCAATGGGGATGATAAATATACAAAGTTGGTAGATCTTAGATTGGTTGGGTTTTACAGTAGTTAGGCCCCTCTTATTTCTTTTCTGAACTTCAAACACATCTGTAGGGAGCTTTTGAACAAAGATTTTCAAATCTCTAAATTAGACCTATGAAGCCATAATGCATATGTTGTCACAAAACTTCGAAGTTTCAGTAACACAGATAACAAGAGGAGAGTATCTTGGGCCTACGGCGGACATGATAGCACTCAAGTTCAAGAGTAGTAGTAGTAGTAGTAGTAGTAGTAGTAGTAGTAGTAGTAGTAGTAGTAGTAACAGCAGCAGTGGTAGTGGTTTTGGTGTTGGAGGTGGTGGTGGTAGTGGTGGTAGTAGCAGCAGCAGTGGTAGTAGTAGTAGTAGTAGTAGTAGTAGTAGTAGTAGTAGTAGTAACAGCAGCAGTGGTAGTGGTGTGTGTTGGAGGTGGGGTGGGAGTGGTGGTAGTAGCAGCAGCAGTGCGTAGTAGTGTAGTAGTAGTAGCTAGTAGTAGTAGTAACAGCAGCAGTGGTAGTGGTTTGGTGTTGGAGGTGGTGTGGTGGTGGTGGTGGTAGTAGCAGCAGCAGTGGTAGTAGTAGTAGTAGTAGTAGTAGTAGTGAATTTTTTTTTGTTTTATTTATTAGTTTATTTTTGTTCCCGTTTTGCACTGCATTTAATATTTTACTTAGGTAGATGCGAGAGAATGGGAAGTTTCAATGCAATTGGGAATCGGATTACGGAGAAGAAGAAAGAAAGTGAAGATTGTTTTTTCTGTATTATCTCTGATGTCTGGTATTGACGTCAAAAGGTCTTGAAGTAGGAAAAGGCGCGCGCGCGCGAACAAACACATCGTTGAAATACATATATGTAATACGTACATACATACTTACACACGCACCCCATACATATGCGCATATGAATATATATATATATATATATATATATATGCATTTATATATGCATATATATATGCATATATATGCACATATATATATATATGTATATATATGCATATATATGCACATATATATGTATATATATGCATATATATGCACATATATATATATGTATGTATGTGTGTATACATATATATATGTATACATATATATATGCAAATATATATACATATATATGCACATACATACATACATTTATATCTATAGATGTATGTATATATACATAGATATACATATATTTATGCATATATTCACACACACACACACATATATATATATATATATATACACACTTATATGTATTTACTATAAATATATACGTGTGTGTATATATATGCAAGCATAGACATGCTTAGAAACATTCCCTCTAATCCTATCAGTTTATGTATATATATTATATATATATTATATATATATATATATTATATATATATATTATATATGCATACATGCATACATACATCATATAAAACAACCATGCACTAACAAATACCCATATCTTGAAAAAAAAATCAAACCAGGAATACATAAATTCATCACATATAGTGATATGAATGCAAATATGTGTATAGTTTCAACAACGTTTGTATATAAATAAGACATACGTGCATATTTATATACCCACCTGCCTACCTACCTACCTACTTACATATAAATATATATATATATATATATATGTGTGTGTGTGTGTGTGGTGTGTGTGTGTGTGTGTGTGTATATGCATGTGTATGTATGACTGTGTATACGTATGTAGATATATATATGTATGTGTGTGTGTGTGTTATTGAATGCGTCACAATATTTGTCTATGTATACAATAAGTAAGCATTTACGCAAATTCAAACACACACACACACACACACAGACACGAACACACACACACAGAGGCAGATGCTCACATCGAATGCATGGTCTTCTATTCAAAGAAGAGAACACAAAAGATATTGAAGGAGATCCGTCTTCATGCTGCCTTTTTTTCTTGTAGACATTTCTATAGTGAATCTTCTCATATTCGTCAAAATACATTTGCCGTATAATTGCAAGGCGAAAAGAACACTCAAGTACCACACTCCGGTACTTTATAGAATTGCATGTGCTGATTTAGCACTTCAAAGCATGTCATGGTGTTTTGGATTTAGCGATCCTGGAAAACATTCACCTCAGAGAACGAACAAGTAAATGATTCGTTTTGTTATGCATTCTTGGACTCTCTGTCTATCTATCTGTCTCTCTCTTCTTGTTGATCTTGTTGTTGTTGTTGTTCTTCTTCTTCTTCTTCTTCTCCTCCTCCTCCTCCTTCACCTCCTCCCCCTCTTCTTCGTACGTACGTATGTATGTAGTATGTATGTATGGATGTATGTATGTATATATATAGATATTATTATATCATATATATATATATATATATATATATATATATATTATATTATATATATACATATTATACATATATATAAAGATGCATAGACAAAATTAGAAAAACGTATTATTGTTTTTATCGTTGTTGTTGCAGGTATTTGATAGAGGAATCTCTTGTGGAAATACTGCTTCATTTCTTTTCTGATTTCAGTCAGGCAGATAGGTAGTGTCTATAACACTTTTCAAAGCCTCCGTGAGCAGGCACACAATACCAGGTTGTGCTGTCAAACTGAGTGACGGATTCAGTTTACTACCCAAGTAGTGGGTCATTCAGTTGAAATACAGTAGCGTTGTTTCAATAAATTTTGGAAATTATGAAGAATTTAGAAAGATGTTTTGACAATATTTAAGCTGGTGTTTGGAGCATAAATTAACATGAAATTTTGATAGGACCTTTTAATTTAGATCATTTTAAACTTGAAATTAGCATCCTAGAGCCTGGGTGCTGTCTCAGGTGGGTTGGTATCAAAGGCATTAATGAAACGATAGAATGGTTTCGTATCCATAACTTTTTTTTTTCACTTTGATGCAGGACAAGTTTAAAAGCTAGGAAGCCATCTTAATTTTATCAAACACAGTAAACAATCCACTCCATTTTCAATCTCCGAAAATCGACCCTAAGAGAAAATTGCACTATACTGGCCATAATTTTAGATTCTTAATCGCAGCTAATACAATAAATGAACGGTTCAATCATTTAAGAGAAGGGTTTACTAGTGATAAGATCTAGTTTTGTCAGTCGAAAGTGTTATTGACTCTATCATGCTTATCTGTTTGGATTAGAATCACAACCACTTACTAACACCATTGCCATCTTGACGATAAAGCTGTGATCTGAATCTGGTTTCACCTCCATTTAATCAAATTATATCTATTTTAACCTGTCTATATTTTAGTGAGCAGCGGCGAATCACTGCCTATTTTCAGCTGACCGACTTTTTTGTCTTCATTTCTCTTTCCCGATTCTGCTGCTATTTACATCATGTGTCACAATGCTGATGTTAAAAACACCGGATATCTATTTAGGTGAGAAAGAGCAACATCACATACACACACCACACACACACACACACACACACACACACACACACACACACAGAAAGAGAGAGAGAGAGGCAGCGAAAACGGTGGGGATGGAATTATAAAATCTATTTGACCAGGAAGATCAGCATAGTTATTTTTTACATGACCGGTTTTTTTCGGGGTGTGTGTATGTATGTATGTATGTATGTATGTATGTATGTATGTATGTATGTATGTATGTATGTATGTACACGCGCGCATATACACGGATGGATGTATATACAGTTATACACACACACATATGTATATGCATACGTAATATATATGTATATGTAGATGAGTATGTACATATAGTAGATATAAACATATATATGTATATGTGTAGGTATATATATATATATATATATATATATATATATATGTGTGTGTGTGTGTGTGTGTGTGTGTGTGTGTGTGTGTGTATGTGTATACGTATGTGTATGTGTGCATCCATGTACACACACAAACACACATATATATACATACATATGTATGTATGTATATATATATTGCTTATCCATTCATACATACCGTGTGCAACACATACTTCTAAAGTTTACCTGAGAGAACAATCAAAACAAAATAACAAAACAGTTAAGAGGAATAATTCGTCCATTGTTCCAGACAAGCTAAAAGTGACAGAGTGTTACATTGTTAGTGGCGTAATTTCACATACGTATAATATCGATACAGATTTTTGCAAGTTCAACTGCAAAAGCAAACTCGGTTTTATTTGTCTTGTATGAACTTATTAGTTATTTACCTGCAATTTTGTACGATTCGCCCATGTTCGTACCACGGCGACCAATCCCATTGCCTTCTTGTGATGTGAACGTGATACACAAGAAACTTGCTACGTTGCTTTTCTTTGCTTGGGTGTTATCTGAATATACTAGTAGTAGTAGTAGTAATAATAATAATAATAATAATAATATAATAATAATAATAATAATAATAATAATAATGATGATGATTAATTCTGGTTTATTGGCCACAAGGCCTAACATAAATCAAAACACATGTAGGGACAAACACAGGACGAAAAGTACAAAGGGTTTTGTGAAAAAGAAAGGTCCGTGTAAACATAAACCGTTCTACTATAGGCACAGGGCCTGAAATTTTTGGAGATGGGGTTAGTTGACTACGTGAAGCCTAGTACTCAACTGGTATTTATTTCATCGACCCTAAGGCGGCGAGCTGGCAGAAACGTTAGCACGCCGGGTGAAATGCGTAGCCGTATTTCGTCTGCCGTTACATCCTGAGTTCAAATTCCGCCGAGGTCGACTTTGCCTTTCATCCTTGCGGGGTCGATAAATTAAGTACCAGTTACGCACTGGGGTCGATATAATCGACTTAATCCGTTTGTCTGTCCTTGTTTATACTCCTCTGTGTTTGGCCCCTGGTGGGTAGTAAAGAAATAGGTATCTATTTCATCGACCCCGAAAGAAAGCAAGGCGAAGTCAACCTTGGCGTTGTTGTGCCGTTATTTTGAGCAGTTGATTTAGCTATCATGTTGTTCTAAGTTCGATCCTACTGCGCAGTATCTTGAGCAAATGTTTTCTGGCTATAAGATTGAGTTCACTAATGACTAGTTTCAAGTGGATTTTGAAAAAGTCGATGAGGGCTCCGCCTGAAGAGGAAATTTTCTGTCATCAGTCCTTTCAGCCTCGTCCACAACATTACCTCTTTCGCTATAGCCACTAGGCAGTGGAAAGCTTCCTTTTCCTCCCGGTCAAGAGAAGGCGGCGGGGCGATCTTCACAATGGATTCGGCTGATAACCGAATCCGTCCTACACGTGACAACAGCTGTTCGAGAAAGCTCCACATGTCAGTAATGCATAATGATAGATATTCAAACTTTCTTTATCGGTGCATCTCCACCTGTCGTAGCGATAGTTTTTCATTTTTCTTATCTGTTGTGTTGCTAGGGGACTGAAGCAGGAATGTTTGCTAACATACCCTGATCATAGCACAAACTCACCGTTTATCAGTAACCAAGTTATGGTATTATTTACTCGGGCATTATCACTATTGATTTTGATTTTTATAAGCCAACGAGGATACCTCTGCGTGATAACACGACCCGCTATAAAAAAAAAACCCATATCTCTCCCTCTCTCTTTCTTTCTCTCTCTCTTTCTCTCTTTCTATCTCTTCCCACTCTTCCCCTCTCTCTCATCACTTTATCTTGTTCCACCGGCTCCAAAAGTAGGAAAAGGATGATACACTAGATTATTAATTAAGTCTTAAATACACGAAACCTTGAAGAAAAAGACGGATAATCACAGCTTTCGTTATTGGTCTAGTCGATTATGGCTGGCTTGTTGCTAAACAAGAACAACATCAGTATTGATTTTGTTTGCTTGACATGATGTTAGCTTTGTAAAAGGAGCATGTAGTCAATTGATTCTACCTGACTATATTACTGGTATTGTCGTATCGATCACAGAGGGCAAAATTAGGTTCCGTTGGATTTCGAACACAGGCTTCTGGGATCTTTTCACTTTGACCGGCAGATTTTTAAAATAATTTCTTTGTAACTAAACACTTTTAAACTTCGTATACTGGTAGTGTGTTACATAAAACATCTTTTTCTCTTGGCTTTCTTGAGAAAATTCTGTGGTTTGTAAGCTATTTGTTGTTTAATTTCTCGCAACTCATTTCCACACCTGAGTGAACTGGAGCAACATGAAATAAAGTATCTTGCTCAAGAACACAACACGCAGCCCGGGATTCAAACTCACAACCTCACGATCGTAAGCTCGACGCTCTAACCACTGAGCCATGCGCCTTCACATATATGTATATATATATATATATATATATATATATATATA
>NC_043006.1:16677056-16689556 GCF_006345805.1 Octopus sinensis | reverse complement strand
GTGGGTTTTCGGAAATAACACAAGAAACCTACCTTTATTAAATCATCTTAATTTCCCATTTTTTTGTTCGCGTTTTCAGACTATCCCACCTTACTAATGAGCATAAAATGCTGAGTGACATTGACCTTGCTTAAAAAAATCTCTTTCCTCCTCTTACAAACCTGTAGCAATTTAAATTAAGAAATATCCATACCTACCTCAAAATAGAAAGAAGGAAAAAAGAAAAAAAAAATAGCCTGAGAAAACTATGAACTTTCTCTTTCTGCTTACATATCTTTGCCGCCCAACCCCGTTCTTCGGCCAATAAGAAAGCAATTTTGATTGCGTGCGAATTTACAACGGACTAACATTGTAGAATTTACTGGAAATGTCGATTTTAACCAAATTCTTTCTGATACTTGCTAACTTTAAATGTGGGATGTATGTTTATGTATGTATGTATGTATGTATGTATGTATGTATGTATGTATGTATCTATCTATCTATCTATCTATCTATCTATCTATCTATCTATCTATCTATCTATCTATCTATCTATCTATCTATCTATCTGTCCATCTATCTATTTATTTATTTACCGTGGCGAAAACATTCCCTTTCTAAATTCGCATCTCTATAAATAAATTTAGATTAAAGATTTTCTTGTCGAGCAGAAAAGAGAAGAAAAATGTCTGGATAGAGTGAAAAATCAAAATAATAAAAAAATTTCTATAGAAAAGAATTCATTAGATTTCCGGCATTTTTGTTCTTTTATAATAGCAGTGATTTTTTTCTTTTTAAAAAAAGTATCAAAGTAAATATAGTAAGAAAGAACATTCTGGAGTTTTCAGAATAAGCCCTTAAATTGCCGCTAACAATATATACGCTCGCAATGAATTCATATTAAGATAAAAATATTCGTTACAATCTTAAAAAGAACATATTAAAGAGGGGAAAGGGAGGAAACCATAGAAAAGGGAAGACTAAAAAACGACCGAAGGAAATGAATTTATGATTCTAAATTATTGGTCGATCAAACGCGAGTCGGCAATATTCCAAGCTTTTGGTCTGTTTGTGTTTTTTATCCATTGCAAAACTGCTTTTCTCCAGGTTGGGAAATTGCCATGAAAGGGGGCCCTCAACCAATGTATTTCAAGTTTACGTTGTTTCTACCACAAATGGTGTGCCATTCATGCAACCATCACAACCATTAGATTATACACAGCCCTAGTTAAAAGAAGGTGTGAGGCAGATGAATGAAGATAAAATCACAGGACAAACAGTAACAATTTTGGCCAGGTGAATGTCACAGATTTGTTGGGAAGGAAAGAAGCTACAATTTTGGTGAGGAAAAAAAAATACCAAATTTAGGCTAGGAAATAAGTCACAGTTTAAATAAGGTAAAGAGTCAGAATTTTAGTTGGGAAAAGTCGGAATTTTGGCTACAAAATGTCGCATAAACTATCTAAAATTGAAAACAGGTATAAATAAACTCCAGCACACTACGTCCATTAGACAAGACGTTCTTTAAAAGCAAACAGCCAACAACATATGCAAGAGTCTTGTTTTAGTGGATCCAACTCAAATTAGACTTCCATTCTGCAATGCTTCATACAAATATTCTACATGAGTGATCCAAGGACTTAATTTTTCTCGGAACCCTTTTGCGAATTTCACAAAATCGCGGAACCAGTACATATATTTTATAGAGGAGAGCCACTTGACTGATCGGCATTCTATCACTGAAACACACGCGCCCGGTTCTGGATTACAAACATAATGTCCCCTTTCTCTGTCTTTTTTATCTCTACTGTTAAGGTCTCTGTTCCTTGGAGATGGCTGGTCTCGTATCTTCATCACCCAGGTACTCCTGACTCACTCGTCTCTCCACATCTGCGTCCAACCAGTTTATACACACCGGTATACACGCGTGCACGCATACGTATTTACATACATACATACATACATACATACATACATACATACATACATACATACATTCATCCGAAATTGCGAAGATAATCTGGTACTTGACTGAGGAAAGAAAACCTCGAATGACCCGTCCTTGTTTTCTTTGTATCGTCTAGCTGGATGTTTTGTTGTCCCATTTTTGTTTCACCTTACTGTCCGGATGTTTTGCGCTCTTGTCCCATTTTGTATTTTATATAAATATATATATATAATGGTCTTTTGCACGGTTTCCATTTACTGAACTCTACTCATATACCATTCGTCAATCCGAGGACTTCAGTGTGGTTGCAAGGCATAATTTTTAACCATACTTCTATACCTGGGGCTAATATATGATTTATTACGATTACTTTTTTCAATAAACGCAAAAAAGAAAGAAATAATAATAAGTATCACACATTCCGCCAAGAAAATATTTAAATTCAACAGAGAAGGTTTGGCGCCAAATTTCGTAATCACGTTACTAAGGAGTAAATAACAATACATAATTACGTCAACAGCTGCTAAGTTGTCCTCAGATCACACCCATGATATCAGATAAATATATATTCGCTTTACTTTACACCAGTACAGAGTTTAGATTACATATAACACAATAGATATTATATCATCAAAGGTAAACAAATGCATTGGCACGCACGCACAGCTACACAAACGTGCGCACACAACCACTCACTCACGCACACACACACACACACACACACACACGCACGCACAAATTTATACATTATATATATTTCTTTACTGCCCACAAGGGGCTAAACATAGAGGGGACAAACAAGGACAGACAAAGGGATTAAGTCTATTACATCGACTCCAGTGCGAAACTGGTACTTTATTTATCGACCCCGAGAGGATGAAAGGCAAAGTCGACCTCGCCGCCTTAATACATTATATATGCAGTGATGGGTATGTTGTTAGGGATTTCGGTTCGCAACTACATGATTTCGGGTTCGATCTCAGTGTACGTATCCATGAAAAAAAAAGCAAATAGCGTCAATCATAGCTTCGGTTTGACCTTCGCCTTGTCAGCAGAATTTGTTTAAACGGAAACTGTGTGGAAGCCAGGCGCGTCGAAAGGGCCTGACTGTTACTGTTATTAAACCACCTCTTGGCTTTACACCACAAACTGGCCCTTTCGTGCCTTTAGCTGAGTCCAGACTGTCGCAAATATTTCGGAGCATTTAAAGTGCCCCCGGTCAGAAGACAGCTTCCTCCCTTCTTTCCACTCGTCTCGGAGGCCTTGTAAAGGGTCACAGAAGCTTTCCTCCACTGACACACAAAAAAAGAGAAAGACACAATCATGCACAAACTCATACTTAATAAATAACAATAAGTTGGATTTATTTTCTTTTGTTGGCTGGAGTTATATATATATATATATACATTCATTTGTTGTTATTTGTTGAATATATTTATATTTGCTAAACGCCTTCAACCGTGTCTATTTCATTGTTACACCTAGTGCTTTATTTTCCTTTATCTATAACAAGTGCTTTCTTTATTTTTATTTCATATCATTCAATGACATCAACATCAACAATGACAAGATTGACGGGAATAATAATAATAATAATAATAATAATAATAATAATAATAATAGTAATAATAATATAATAATAATATAATAATAATAAATAATAATAATAATAATATAGTAATAATAATAATAATAGTAATAATAATAGTAATAATAATAATAATAATAATAATAATAATAATAATAATAATAATATAATAATAATAGTAATAATAATAATAATAATAATTCTTTTGTACAAGACCAACAAATCGTGGGGAGGGTTAACGTCAATTACATCGACTTCAGTGCATGACTGGTACTTTTTCTTTATCGACTTCAACAGGATCAAAATCAATGCTGACATCTGTGGTATTTGAACTCAGAACGTAAAGAGTCGGAAGTACCGCCGTTAAGTAGTTTTGCCTCACGCGCCAATTCACCAACTTGCCACCTTATCATAAATTTGTGCAAAGCCAGCATATTACCATCAACTGAGCAGACACACGTACAAACTTCCAAATATTCAAACATACCTACGCATATATATCAGGCAAAATGAAAATTTTTGAATATACATAATATGATATGATACATAATTCTTCGAAAATGATTTTAAAGTACCCTAAAATTCACCACCTTCTGCTTCAAGTAGGTTACCTCAACAGAAACTGGTGAATTGTTCCATTCATCCGCATTAAATTCGCTCCTGTCATTCACCTGTACATAGAGCAGTGTATGTTTCTGTCGTTTCCTTCTTATATATATTTCTTTACGACCCACAAGGGGCTAAACATAGAGGGGACAAACAAGGACAGACAAACGGATTAAGTCTATTACATCGACCCCGAAAGGATGAAAGGCAAAGTCGACCTCGGCGGAATTTGAACTCAGAACGTAACGACAGACGAAATACCTATTTCTTTACTATCCACAAAGGGCTAAGCATAGAGGGGACAAACAAGGACAGACAAACGGATTAAGTCGATTATATCGACCCCAGTGTGAAACTGGTACTTTATTTATCGACCCCGAAAGGATGAAAGGCAAAGTCGACCTCGGCGGAATTTGAACTCAGAACGTAACGACAGACGAAATACCGCTAAGCATTTCGCCTGGCGCGCTAACGTGTCTGCCAGCTCGCCGCCTTTTTTTTTCCTTCTTATATATATTTCTTTACGACCCACAAGGGGCTAAACATAGAGGGGACAAACAAGGACAGACAACGGATTAAGTCTATTACATCGACCCCGAAAGGATGAAAGGCAAAGTCGACCTCGGCGGAATTTGAACTCAGAACGTAACGACAGACGAAATACCTATTTCTTTACTATCCACAAAGGGCTAAGCATAGAGGGGACAAACAAGGACAGACAAACGGATTAAGTCGATTATATCGACCCCAGTGTGAAACTGGTACTTTATTTATCGACCCCGAAAGGATGAAAGGCAAAGTCGACCTCGGCGGAATTTGAACTCAGAACGTAACGACAGACGAAATACCGCTAAGCATTTCGCCTGGCGCGCTAACGTGTCTGCCAGCTCGCCGCCTTTTTTTTTCCTTCTTATATAGAGTGTTTAGTGGTAGTTGAAGAAGTTGACTGACGATGGTTTGGTAAAACTCGAACTAGCTTGATCAAACGACGAAGAATTTTACACATAGAGAAAGTGGGGCGAAAATACATTGGTTGTAGTAAACTGCGTCATAAAGTATATAAATAGAATGAACTAAAGGAAATGACTCAAGTATTATTTCGCTTAGCACGATTTTGTCTATGCTTCGCTGACGAGATCCATTAATATCGAAACATGTCTGTAGCTGTCACCTTATATGGAAGTTTCACCTATATGTAGCTATATCTCTTTCTCTTTCTCTTTCTCTTTTACTTGTTTCAGTCATTTGACTGCAGCCATGCTGGAGCACCGCCTTTAGTCGAGCAAATCGACCCCGGGACTTATTCTTTGTAAGCCCAGTACTTATTCTATCGGCCTCTTTTGCCGAACCGCTAAGTGACGGGGACGTAAACACACCAGCATCGGTTGTCAAGCAATGCTAGGAGAACAAACACAGACACACAAACATATTCACACACACTTATATATATATACATATATACGACAGGCTTCTTTCAGTTTCCGTCTACCAAATCCACTCACAAGGCATTGGTCGGCCCGGGGCTATAGCAGAAGACACTTGCCCAAGATGCCACGCAGTGGGACTGAACCCGGAACCATGTGGTTGGTTAGCAAGCTACTTACCAAACAGCCACTCCTGCGCCTATGGAACTTATATGGAACTTATATATAAGTTCAAGCATAATTGAACTTATAGCATCATAAGTAGATTTGGTAGAGAGTTTAATCGGACAGACAAAATGTCTTGCAGTATTTCTTCCGGTGTTCCGCGTTCAATTATCGCCCTGGTTAACTTTGCTTTTCATCCTACCATCATTATGCTATTTCGCACCGATTTCGTAGCTAATATTTTATGCTGATGCCTCTATGATGTCATAATGTCATAACGTTTTTATTATGCCTTTATCTCATTATACAGGCTTACATCATTATGATATCATAAGCATACATCTTTCCTAAATCATTTCCCACTTAAGAACATTAGACCTTATTCGTTACTGTTATTGTGTAAATGGTCACAAGTAGCGTGACCAATTTGTCTTTTTACATCACTATTTCATGTGTCTTTTATTCATCTATTCTTCACTATTTCTTATTTATACTGGTAGACAATGGCATATGTGTGATTCAAGGGATGTTGGACAGTAATTTTAAACAGGTCAAGCGATAACGTAGTCACTCCCTGATTAAATAGCTATTACTCATTGATGAATACTTAAAGGCTGCAGAAAATGCTTCGATTATCTGTTTGAAATGTTTCGCTAAACTAACAATGTTAATGCTCGTGGGAACGTGTTAGATGTTGCATTTTGAGTATTTATTTTTCTCTCGCTTTTAAACTGTGTTGGCTTTGTGTCGATATGTAAGAAAACATTAGCTATTAGTAATGCAATCATTTGTCTGCTGTTACTCTTTTTTATTGTCAGAACAGTACCACCAAATATGATACGCCTGCTTTTATTTCATATATATGTACAGGGTGTTCAAAAAGTCTCTCCGCAGTAAGTATTTTATTGCAAAATAAATATTTATAAGATGGTATAAGACTACAAAAAAATATATTAGACTTTGCGAGACTTCAAGAAACTTAAAAGAGGTGTTGCAAGTGTCGTCCTTAATTTTCAGTACATAAGTTGACTCTTCTACACATGTTTTGAAATACATCTTGGACAACAACAACGACAACAACAATAGAAATAATGGTTCCAACTTTTTGGCGCAAAGCCAGTCATTTCGGGGATGGGTGAAGCCGATTTCATCGACACCAGAATTTAGCTGGTATTCATTTCATCGAACCCAAAAAGATGAAAGGTCAAGTCGAATTTGAACTCAATAATAATAATAATAATAATAATAATAATGATAATGATGATAATAATAATAATAATAATAATAATAATAATAATAATAATAATAATAATAATAATAACAACAACAACAATCTGATATCTCTATTTTAATGGACTACCAATGTATACAGTGCGTTTCTCTGCCCTAGGTGTCAGGAAGACACTCGGCAAGAAATGCAAACAGAATTGAAACATGATACTGAAAATAATAATAATAGTAGTAATAATAATGATAATAATAATAATAATAATGATAATAATAATAATAATAATAATAATAATAATATAATAATAATAATAATAATAATAATCAAAGAAGAAACATACATACATACATACATACATACATACATACATACATACATACATACATACATACATATATGTGTGCATGTCGTTTCAGAAAATAATAAGAAATCTTTTGGACAAAAGATTTGGATAAATACAAAAGATGTGTGACAGTTTTATTGTCACTATCGCCATGGAAAATAATAGACGCGAGCAGAAGGGAATTATCAATACGTCAGAAAGTGGTTATTAATTATATATTTTTTCATAATGATAGGATTAGAGTTTTGTTTCAATCAGATGCGTCTTTCATGATTTGCCCCTCATATATAAAGTATATGTGTGCGTGAGCAAAGCTTTATTATTTATCATAAATATGTACGTATGTGTGTGTGTGTATATATATATATAGGGAAAGTTTACGAAAAAAAACAAAAGACGAAGACAGGTGGTGTACAAAACAAACAGATCTATTAGAATAACGCTCAGGAATAGAAAAAGTCTTTTACGTTTCGAGCTTACGCTCTTCTACAGCAAGGGACACAGAAAAAAAAAACAAGGAGAGAAAAAAAATGTGTGTAGTGGCTAACGATCTATCATGGCGTCTGACATATATATATATGTGTATATATATATGTCCCGAAAGAGATCAAAGAGGAACAGGATCCCATCAACTTTAAACGGAGTCTGGATAGATTCCTTCAAGGAATACCAGATAAGCCACCCATAATTGGATACAACTCACCCAACAAAAACTCACTACTTGAATGGACCATAAGCAAAACTTGACTTAAACAGGATTCAAATAATCCTATCAGGTGGTGCTATTAAGTTAGACATGGCCTGGACCAATCATTGGTCGAAACACATCTAAGTTTTATCTAAGTTTTATATATATATATATTATATATATATATATATATATAATATATATATATATATATATAATATATATATATATATATTATATATATATATATATATATATATAATGTTCACGTTTACAAGGTGTGTAGTCAAACTGGTTGCATTTTATATAAAAGAAAAAGGTAAAATAAATCTGAATGTGTTAATTCTTGAAATTCATTGAAATACGCCTTTAATTGAGATATATTTGAATAAAATATATGCCTGTATATGTCTTTATATACACCGCGTCTACATTATTCATTGTAAACAACATAACACAAGAACACCAGGCGACAAAAGAGTTAGTACAAGTTTGTGTCAACGTTTATGTCCATGCCCTACATTGACTTACCTTAAGCATCTACAAATAAAACATGGCATCTCATAATCCTTTCTTCCGATCGCAACAGTGCAAACATATTTGAATTGCAGCAATGAGGATAGGAGAATTTAAATAGCCATTGCTGAAAAATTTGATATATCGCTTTAAAATTTTGGTACCAGATCATCACTGATCCCAGTGTTCAACTGCTACTTATTTTATCGACCCGGAAAGGATGAAAGGCAACGTCGACCGCGGTGGAACTTGAACTCAGAACGTAGAGACGCTAAGCGTTTTGCCCGGCGTGCAAAGGATTCTGCCAGCTCCTTGCTTTAGAGAAATATAATATATTAGTGTAACTTACAGAAAATACTTCGTTTTGCAAGATTCTTGATATGAACTCGTGTTTTCAAAAAAAAAATGTGGTATTTTTGGACGGTTATTATGCCAATAAACACACACACACACACACACTGGTTCAATTTCACTTCTTTATTATTAGTCAATCAACTAATCTTATAGCTGGTTTAATTGGTCGGTTAAACAATCAGTATTATAGAAAATACAAAGTTGATAACGCCAATAGACATAGCAAACACCGCAGGGTTTAAAGGAACCTACTGAAGCAAGCCAGCTCGCTCACAGCGTTACCACGGGTGATGGCGAGGCTAAGGCGTTGAGAAAGTCAAGCACCCTCACGAGCAACACCTGACACCTCGATGAGACGAGCTGCCAACGTTTTTAAACTCTCTAAACCGCGTCTTAGTCTAGTTTGGAATTAGTTCGTTTTATTTATGTGATTATCTTTCCGTCGATTGATTGTAACCAAAATGGAACAGTGAAAGCTCATGGCCCAAGGGTTAAGGTGTTCGGCTCACAATCATAATGTCGTCGATTCAATTCCTGGGCCGAACGGCGCGTTGTGTCCTTCAGCAAGACACTTCATTTCACGTTGTTATCTACTCAACTGAAAATGAGTAACACTGAAGTGTTGGTTCTGGCTCAGGAATGAAATTTGCTTAATGGGCGCAAACCCAGGTCCAAAAGTTTTTTACAGACAAGGTCTTGTTTTTTTTATTTTTTATTTATTTTTGCTATTTGTTTTTTCATAAGAAACCTAACTTTAAGCTACTTTTTATCCAACACTTTTTACGTAGTTTTCTAAACCCGAGAAATATAAACAGGGGTGCAAATTTTGATTTTGTATCCCCACCAAAATTTTAGGAGTTGCGCTTACACCTCGTACACCCACTGTTCCTGGATCCATGAATGCTGGTGTAGAACTACCTCCCTCTAGCTGAGTATGCTATTGAGTCTAAGGGTGAGAAGGTCGTAAGAGTGTCTATGTCTGCTCGCGACTACATAAGCACCTTAAACAATTACCAAAAGCATTATACACGCTACCAAGTGATAAAGCTATATTTTTTTTCACAAGTGACGTCTGGCTCCTTTATGATGGGTCAATGTTTGAATCAAGACGAAAATTGATTTAATGTCGATCATCGATCCCAATATTTTGTTTTAGCAATCTAGGAGGGATGAAAAACAAAGGTGACCACAGCAAAATTCGAACTCGGTTCGACCAGACCCTCACCTGGCAACCTGTTAATAATCATGACGCATACTATTGGCGACGTTTTGCTTTTGACAGTATACTCATGGTATGACCACCTCACACACAAACTTCTTACCTCTCAGTCCCATTACCTCTCTATTGACCACACCCGCATTCTTTCACACACGCTATATCTTTCTTTCAGTATGTCTCTCTTTCTCTCTCTCTCTCTCTCTCTCTCTCTCCTCTCTCTCTCTCTCTCACTCACACACACACACACACACACACACACACACACACAGTAAGCACACCGATACATGTAAGACACACTTGACTTGCAAAGTCATCTGTTGTTAGTCACTGTTTCTTTTTGTACAATCAAGAACCTGGTCAGGTGATTTCTTTTATAGCTTTATTTATATATGTGTGTGGGCAGGGGTTGCACGCACACAGACACACACACACACATACACACACGCACGCACGCACACCACAAATTTAGCTATATGAATGTTTACAGAAACACATACTGTGTCCACAGGTCCATATCAGAATATATATATGTGTATGTATATATATATATATATAATTCAAATCGGACCATGTTAACACTAAAAATTATTTACATCAAAAAGGTGCTTTTTTTCTTTGAAAATCCCTATTTTTTACGATTTTTTTACTGCTGAGTCGCCATTTTTCGGTGTATTTCAACCAGAAAAATGTTCACTTAAAGAGAATAACAAGCTACATAATGCAAAATTTTTACTTTTCAAAAATTCCAATTCTAAAGGGTCGAAACAAACCCGAGCAGCGCCGGGCGATACTGCTAGTTTATCGATATCAAGGCAATGTTGAACTCGGCTGGATAAGAACCCAGAACACCACAGAGGAGGCAATTCAGTGGCTTGTATCGACGCATGATTGTCACCACAGTTACATATAAGCAATACAATGATCCTGCAAACAACTACTGAGCTGTATAGAAACTGGTAGAGTGTAAGTAGGTGGGGGTGATTTGGTAGCCATTTCTTGCAGTTTGTGCCAGCACTTACAGACTCCTGCGTTGGCTCGTAATATATAACCAGTTGCCGTTAATATTGCTCACTTCCAGCTTAGCTCTGATCAAGCAGGTTTATAATCAAAGACATTCCAGCCATAACCATCCCGTCTTTATATTCGCACAGTTTCTCTAAGATGACCCCAACATGTCCACTCTTTTTAATGTTCTGCTTTAAACTGAGGGAGATTCGGCCGCTCTTTCTTGCAAGGCGAGCGACCACGCACACGCTCACTCATTTGCTTTTGATATAATCCGTTGGTCTAGGAACAGGGAAGCTTTTAATTGACACAATACAGATGGAAAGTAGGTCCGATGCGAACAACCGAAACATTTGACAGGTTATCTGGTACACTATGACATACATATTTATACATATACATATATATATATATTATATATATATATTATATATATATATATGTTGTGTGTGTGTGTGTGTGGTGTGTGTGTGTGTATATATATCTATATATATGTGGTGTGTGTGTGTGTGTGTTGTGTGTGGTGTGTGTGTGTGTTATGTATATATATATATATGTTGTGTGTGTGTGTGTGTGTGTGTGTATATAATATATATATATATACTCTTTACTCTTTATATATTATACATACATACATACATACATACATATATATATATTAATATATATATATATAAATTTTATATTATATAATATAGTGAAGAATGGAAAGTGACTTTTATATTTCTTTTATTATATATATATATTATATATATATATATATATATATATATATATATATATATATATATATATATATATATATGTATGTATGTATGTATGTATGTGTATCATAACTTCCTTCTTTCCTGTCATTTTTTGATGTTTTAACACTTGGTTTGCTTTATAAATAAGTGTCGTTTCCTGTCGAGCTGAGTATTACACCATCATCCCAATTTCCTCTCAAGTTGCTGACTCTATACTATGTGTTATTCCCCATTTACACTTAAATCCACTCCATGTACCCGTCTTGCCTCACACCTTTACAATTGATGTGCCTTAACTTCCCCTAAACGCCGTACTTTAAATAAACCACCTTTTTTTCTTCTTTTTCTTATTTTATCTTCACACTTGCATCTTTCTCACTCCATACTTTTTTTTTCTCCCTCTGACCATTCAAGCTGATATGTTAACTGTATTAATCCTAGCCAGTAATTTTAATCCACCCAGGTGGTCTTTAAACACCTGTCGAAGTGTTGTTCCTCATAATACCCCAAACATAATTTTATATCACAACACAAAGACATAGATGACATATGAAGTATATTTATATATATATTTTATTCGTATGAACAGTATACTTTGCATGGGAACATTGTCTGATATAGACACATGTTTTTAAAGTCAAAACAATGCAAATAACGAGAGAAAAAAAGGAAAAACAAGACAAGTAAT
>NC_043006.1:16662056-16672056 GCF_006345805.1 Octopus sinensis | reverse complement strand
CTTTATGGTTCTCTTGTCTCAATTGAATTGTTGTTTAACCCTAGGTCAACCCTGATCGAGGCAAACTTATAAAAAGCATTTCGCCCTTTTAAGGCTATTTTGGGCATGTATTATCGGATGGCAGAGGGTGATTTGAGGAAGATTTAGTTACTCTTCATAGCAGGTCGAACAAATATAGAGACTTTCAATCGACTTACAAGTTTGCTAAGATATAAAATAATAAGAGGTCACGGGATCTACTTGTTTCTTAGTGTTGCTACGTTCAAATCCCGCTGTAAACTATTCTTTCACAATATCCAGCAACTTGAGGAGCGCCTCTACCTGGCTGCTCGACTTACAAGAAATAGTAACTAGACATCTCTCAGATGTAGTCTTAGATACACTGCGTGAAAGGAAAAAGAAATAGATCAGTGGTTCTCATGACCTTTGCGGGTCCATATAAGATTTTGCTTCAATAAAGATTTTGTGTAATAAATCGGTTACACTGCTACAATGCATGAATAAATGTACTTACGTTGTAAGTCGAAGCCAAGCGACCTTCTTACCTTTTTGTTGTAAGCATTAGAAATAAGTAAAACAAATAACATCAATTATAAAGTATCCAGTTCAACTAACATCTCTAATCATCAGCCCTAAATATGTAAGGCATTTCTTATTCTAACCCTTTAGTGTTCAGATTACTCTGTTAAATGTAATAATTTTTCACTCAAATTGTTTTGAATTAATCATACATTATCTTATAGCTTTGAGGTTTCAATGACGTGATTGTTCATTTTTAGAATATCAATGTAGGTTAGGTGTGAGAGGCTAGATATCGCCCGTTTGAATGTAAAACATGTAGAATATCTGGGCCAGATATGGCCGGTTTAAACACTAAAGGGTTAAACAGTATCAGGCCGCTCACTTTCTGATATATTTTTATTACGACTCGTCACTTAAAACATGGCACCCAATTTTCCTTCTCCCTTATATACGAACGAGCGTATTCACTAAGTTATCTAAACGGTATGTTACATAATAAAAGTTCGTGGTATAACGTTTGATCACTGAGAACAAAACGCTGATTTATTAAGTCTGTGCTATCTATAAATGTACTAAGTTAGTGCTGACCGGATTTTTCCCGGCAACAATTAGTTGCTCCTATTCTTAGCACCAACAGCGAGACTAATGCTTTCATCGATTCTCCAATATACTTCTAATGTTCATTACTACAACATTTACAATGGATGTGCTTGTTTTAGCCTGTTTTATTAATATTTCATAACGAAATCAACAATACTTTGATCATATATGGCTTTACCCCAGTAGAATTTTATTAGTTTTATATTTTTGTTCACACCATAACTCAGTCGGGATGTTGTGAAAATATTTTTCAAACATGTTATATGTATTTTATTTTAAGTATTTTTATCTTAAATTTCCGTTCAGGGATTTTGATAATTGGTTTTTACAATGGGTTTTCTAGATGTACTGAGCGGTATGTCCTGTAACTATTGGCAAACCGACTTCACGGCTGAACACTTTTGATTATTCTAACTTCTCTTATATCGTTTAATGCTTCTGGAAAAGATGTCACCCAACCTATTTTCGCCATCCATGTAAAGCTGAGATCTGTTTTGCTCCTAATAAGCAATCAATATTACTCAAGAGGAGTCCTGATTAGCAGAGGCGTTACAAACGTAAACGAAGTGAAATAAGTACGGCGTAAAAGCTGTAGGGAAAACACTCGTTGCTATAAGACATTATTTTTTCATTTTGTAATTGTTTTAACCCTTTTGAAAATCGCGTCATTGCTTGAAGTAATCCAACAAATGAACATCTGAATTGACAGAACAGTAGCAATAACAACAACGACAAATCACAACAATTATGATGGTTTCTGGTTAAAGCACAAGGCCAACAATTTTGAGGATGGGGGTTAGTCGTCCCACGACACCATACTTGACTGGTACTTTATTTTATCAACTCCGAAATGATAAAAGGTAAATTTGACTTCGGTGGCATTTGAACTCAGAACATAAAAGCCGGAAGAAATATCGCTAAACACTTTGTCCGATGCGCTATCGCTTCTACAGCTTCACCGCCATTAACAAAAATAGTAATATTTTCTTTCTACTATTGGTACAAGGCCTGAAATCTTGTCTGGTACTTATTTTATCGAGTTCGAAAGGATAAAAGCAAGATCGATCTCGGTGGGATTTGAACTCAGAACATAAAGAGTCAGAAGAAATGCCTCAATGCATTTTGTCTGACGTGATAACAATTCTGCAGGGAAGGGGTGAAGCCGATTACATCAACCCCATTACTTCACTACTACACGAATAAGGAATAAAACAATAAATAAATAAAACAATAAATAAACAGATAAACATTTTCTGCCAAGCTTACTCTTTCAAACAACCACGGTATTTGATTTTTCTGTAGTCTAATAGTCGACTTCCGTTTTTGTTTAGATAACTAAGAAGAAAAGATTTGAGTGAAGCAGTGCAGGCCGAACCAACTTGTATAATATCTTTACTTAAGATAAGGCTGAATTGAAATAGGATATTCGAAATAACTATTTGTAACTGCACGGTATTGCATTCAAGCGTAGAAGAGAAATGAGTGACATAGGTTTAATGGTACTCTTAACGAAATAAATGATTCGCACCTCGGTTTTTTTTTTTAGTATGTTATTGCATCCATTTCACCACGTTTTCATCGCTTACGTCCTTGAGAGAGTCCATTAGACGGCTTAAATAAAGTATCCTCATATAGACAGGGTTGGCCAAAAGTCACCCGACAATAAATCAAAGTTCCATAAATACTTAAATATTCAATTTTATTTATTCATTTGGGGAAATGGTGCCGCTCGTCGAGAAGGACTTCAGTTTGAACTGTTTTCATGACGCTTCATATTTAGACGCTTTTATTAAATTCATTCAGTTGTTAAACATAAATAAATTTTGGAATTAAATGGTTTTGATTTACTGTCAGGTGACTTTTGGCCAAACCTGTACACACACACACACACCATATATATATACACTAGCAGTATAACCCAGCCTTGCCCGGGATTAAGTTACGATTATTAAGCTAATCAAGTTCTTTATTTCAAACCAAACTAAGTAATATCGACGTCAAATTTGGGCGAAATCCGTTGAAATTGGTTATATATATTATATATATATATATATATATATATATATATATATATATATATATTATATATATAATAAAATTTTCTTTATGGCCAAAATTTATCAAGGAAGTTAGCAAAAACAAAAAGAGGAGAGCGCTGATATAAAACATTGGTAAATTTAGTTTTCATTTTATAGTTTCAAGTTATACCTATAATATACAGAAAAATCATTGATAATTTTAATCCTCTAAGTGAAAATCAGCTTTGTATTATCTAGTCGAAAGATATCAATATCTTACTATTGGTATCTTTCGATCCGATAATATGGTAAACGCCCCAGGGAACTAAGTAAAGGTTCCAACATGCATGCACATCACATAATCTCATTTCTCTTCCCCCATGTATCTGAACCTTTGTAACTATGTATGAAATCAATAACGCATACGGTAGGTGAGTGCTTGGAGCAGAAATAAGCTTTCGGCAAGTTGACTTTGCGACTCGATTCTGATTCATGATCGAAGTAACAGCTAGGCGGATTGTGTCAGCAGGAGTTAAATGTCTTAGATGTGAAAGACATCACAAAGCCGTAGTCATAAGACAAAAATATCGATATTTTGGCTAGCAGTTCGAGCGTCATATCGATTCGGCCATCTTTCTAGGATTTCACTAAAAAGAAATAGAAGGAAAAGAAGGAACACTTTGAATTGAGAGCCACGTTGAGTGATTCGTAATATGCAAGATTATTCGCACAAACCTATATTCTGTTATACTACAGGCCGAGCCATGTTGAGTGAATCGTAAATTACAAGAGGATTCGCTCAAACCTACATTCTGTTATTCTATAGTCAGACCCATGTTGAGTGGATCGCACATTAACAATTATCCACCCAAACCGATATTGTCATTCTTTAACGAGAGTCATGTTACCGAACCGTGAGTGTATGTGTATGTGTGTGTGTGTGTGTGTGTGTGTGTGTGTGTGTTCGTGCGAGTGTGCGTGCGTGTGTGCGCGTGTGTTATGGCTAGAGGCGTGGTCGAGTGGTCAAGATGTTCGCTTCACAGTACTGAAGCCCCAGGTTCGATCCTACTGTATGACATTTGATCAAGTATCTTGCCTTCTCTCGCTCCCCCATATTTTCATATTCAACATCTGATTCTTTCCCTCGTTCCAAATTTATATCTGTCTATCTCTCTATCTCTCTATCTATCTATCTATCTATCTATCTATCTATCTATCTATCTATCTGTCTGTCTGTCTGTCTGTCTGTCTGTCTGTCTGTCTGTCTGTCTGTCTGTCTATCTATCTATCTATCTATTTATCTACACGCACATACACACATTCACATATATATATATATATAAATATACAGTTGAAGTTTACAGAAAAACAAAAGGCGAAGATAGGTGTATGAACAACAAGCACGTGCATTAGTTTGATGCTCGGGAAAATAAGAAAGTCTTTGACGATTCGAGCCTACGCTCTTCAAGAGAAAGGAATATGAAAAAATAAACAGAGAGAGAACAAAAAAAAAACTTGTGGATTTAGCGGTCAAGCATGGCGACTGGTTGGAAAAAAAAGTTTTGACAGGAGAGGTTGAAAGAAGGGGAGATAATAAAGTATTGGTGATCCTAAAACGAAGGCGCGCCTGCATATGTGTCATATGTGTGTGTGTTTGTGTGTTGATAAGGGCTAGTGACACGGCCCAGGTAATTTTTTTATCAACTTTAAAAGGATTATAGGCAAAGTTGATACCAGTGGGGATTGAACTAAGAACGTATAGCGCCAGAAGAAGTATCGCAAAGCAATGCTTTGTAATATTTAGTTCCCTTTCTTTGTGCTTCCAGTTAAAATCCTGTTAAAGTTGATCAAATACCTGTATGTTACGAGTTCTGTTTAATCGATTATCCATTCACTTAGCGAAATTTCACATGTAACTATTATACAGAAATCAATATACATACATACATACATAATATATATAATATATATATATATATATATATTATATATATATATTATATATATACATGTGTGTTGTGTGTGTGTGTGTGTGTGTGTGCATAATGATGATGATGATGACGATGAGATAATAACGTTTTAACTTAATATACTATATTACTTTGTGTAATTGCTGAAATGTCCTATGGGAGGGAGGACACACACACACGTACATGGTGTATGCATACTATATATATATATATATATATATATATATATATATATATATATATATATATACATGCACACACCACACACACACACAAATATATATATATATATATATATATATATATATAATATATTATATATATATGTATGTATACATATGTGAATATGCGCACACATCCACACACGCGTATATATGTATACATGTATGACTATTTGTATGTGTGTATGTTGTGTGTGTATGTGCGCATGCCTGTGTAATAACATTTTGCTATCACTTCCTACACTCTTTCTAAAGTCAATATCTCAGCCGTCTCAATTATATAATTGTCGCAAGAAAGACGAAAAGAAAGAAAGGAGAGAAGGAAGGAAAGAAAGAACAGGAAAACGAAAAAAGAGAAAAAGGGAAAGAGACTCACACAATAAGGGAGAGACACAATGAAACTCTAATAATACGAATGGGTATGAAATGAATGTGTGTGTGTGTGTTGTGATGGAAAAAGGTGTGTGTGGGGGGCGGAGAGGTGAGTGAACGATTTACTGAAAAGAAAAGAAAGGAAAAAGAAAAATGGGTAGATTTTTCTTTTTTTTTTTTACATCTGATTTTTTTTTTTTTTGCTTTTTTTTTTCTTTTGAATTAGGTTAAGAAAAAAAAAACGGTTAAAGTTGCGACTTTTGAAAGCCACTACAGTCTTTTTTCATTCTTCATCGTCATCGTCATCGTCATCATCATCATCGTCATCATCGTCATCGTGTTCGTCATCAGCGTCATCGGCGGCGTGATCGTCATCATCATCATCAGCAGCAGCAGCAGCAGCAGCAGCAGCAACATCCTATTATCAACTCGTCGTCGTCGTCGTCGTCATCATCGTGATTATCATCACCACCACCACCATCATCATCATCATCATCACCATCATCATCATCAACATCACCACTGCAATCATCGTCGTCGTCGTCGTCGCCGTCATCATCATCATCATCATCATCATCATCATCATCATCATCATCATCATCACAAGTACTACCACCGTCTTCATCATTATTATCATCATCATCATCACACTACCACCGTCACCACCACTTTCGACACCGTCATCACCACCATCATCATCATCATCATGAGCAGCAGCAGCAACAGTATTACTGAGTGTATGTAATTATCTACTCAGCCATCACATATATGCTCTATGTATCGTGTCCATGTTACTTTTTCCTTCTAATTTTTCTTTTAATCGAAACGGATTTGATAATTCTCTTGCCTAAGTTTTCTCTGTCCGCAACGAAAAGACGTGCAATTCTAGGACTGGCCATTCCTGTAGATATATAATGTGCCAAGGAACACCTGGAAGTTGATGGAAATGAGAGGCAGGGCCTATTAAAGGGAGAATCGGTGACTAAATGCTGGATCCCTTCCTACAAAGAGAGAAAGAGAGAGACAGAGAAACAGAGAGAGAGAGAGAGAGAGAGAGTGAGAGACAGAGAGAACAAGCTACACACCTTTGAAGTTTGCGACAATCCTCCTCTCCCATTCCAGGTCCCCAAAGTAGTTTTGTTCAGCTTTGCCGAAGTTTTCTCAGATGCCCTCTTGAGGGAGACTAATTAGTGGGGCTTAGATAAACAATGCCGCCCAGACATCAATCGCGAGTGAGTAAAGGCAAAAGAAATGTATTTCAGGTGTTCGCTAATTAATAAACACAATTAATAACAGCGAAAGAAGCAGCAGCAGCAGCAGCAGCAGCAACGGTAGTTTAATAACAGTAATATGTAGAAAGGCTAGACTAAAAACAGTTAAAACTGCGGAAACGCAAAGGTCATAACAACAACGTTTAGAACATCGACAACTTCAAAAACATATATAAACAAATAAAGAAACATCGTAGTAACAATGGCGGCATCGTCGAAAAATTCAACAACAACAACAACAAAAAGAGAAAGGTAATGAGAGAAAGATGTGTTTGTTCGAATCATTGACAGACGGAACGGAAATAAACTTAAGTCTGATGTCCGCAAAGTTAAAAGAAGTGAAACTAATCGAAGTAGTGCTGTCGGGTTATTTGTGAAAAATAGAATAAGTAAATAAATAAATATGGCGCTGTAGAACAACAGCTGTCGTCTGCAATTTTAAACTGTCACGCAAACACGATTTTTTCCTTAAATTTGAAATTGTAAAAAGACTTTAGGGTTAATGATTATAATGTGACATAGATGAAAATTGTAAAAAGTAGATTGTAATCAATGCTAAGGAGGAAATTAAGGTAAAATGGCTTGCTATTACAGTAGAACTATTCTAGAACTTTACTGTTTTGCTGAAGGCTTGGGGAAATCTGCAAAAATATAACATCACTAGCCACAAATATCTGCATATTCGAATTCTTCATAAAACACTTAGGAAATAACCTATATACTAAATTCTACGAAGCGAAACGAGGAGTGGCTGTGTGGTAAGTAGCTTGCTTACCAGCCACATGGATCTGGGTTCAGTCCTACTGCGTGGCAGCTTGGGCCCGTGTCTACTACTATTGCCTCGGGCCGACCATAGACAGGCATTTCACCTGTCTTTACATTCCGAGTTCAAATTCCGCCGAGGCCGACTTTGCCTTTCAACTTCTCTCTGGATCGATAAAATAGGTACTGAGTCGATGTAATCGACCTACCTTACTCCCTTGAAATTACTGACCTTGTGCCAAAACTTGAAACCATTATTAATATTATTATCATTATTATTATTATTATTATCATCTCAATTTATTTTTCTGCTCTAACAAGCAATGTTTCTTTCATTAAGGTTTCATTTAATAGCGACCTGGTCAAGAATGGATGAACTTACACTCCACTTATGCTTAATTATCTTCTTTCTGGGTTACATCGTATATGAGCCACATCGCATAGTTAGTTACATTTATACAGAACTGAGATTGTACATTATTGAAATGGCGAAAATTGATCGAGCTGTGAGTGTGATTGTTTACACGGCCATATCAATAAACACAAAAGGATAAGATTAATGATCCGATCAGTTTTTACTGCTTCAGGTCGTGCAATGTATTCTCAATGATATCCAGCATGGAGGCAAGTAATGTTGCTCCGATAGTGTTCGTCATATCCGAGAGTTTATTGACGGCTCCTGTGGAGTTAGGACTGAAGAACTGTGAGATTATATAGTATCATGTGACATGCTCTTACTTCTTTACGAAGTTCACCGTATATATATATATTATATATATATATCATCGTGATCACCGTGACGACCAGGCTATCAGATGCGCTACACATCGCTGGTCACAATGCACTTCTCATTGTTTTAGCCTTCAAATGACGCCACCCCGCTGGCATATATATAATATAGATATATATATATATATATAATATATATATATATATATATTATATATATATAATATAATATATATAGTATATATTATATATATATTATTATATATATATATACTATATATATATATATATATATACATATATATATATATATACATGCATACAAGCATACATACAAACACACACATTCACACTAACCTACCCACCCCCACACTCTGATTATATTCCATTTCCACTGCTTATATTTTATCTCTGATTTCTTTTGATCTCTTACAAATGTCAATGAATTATAGCAGCGAAGAAATATGTTACAAGGAGAATAATCATTAAACGCGGCCAGCCGAGAACTTATTCCTTGGCGAAGGTCACCACAAGCACAGTTATTTATATATTATCTTATATATAATGCATGTCTGTGGGTGTGAGTTCGATTCCCGTACAAGGCTGTGCGTTGTGTTCTCGAGCAAAACACTTTATTTCACGTTGCTCCAGCTCATTCATCTGTGGAATTGAGTTGTGACGTCACGGGTGCGAAGCTGTATCGACCCTTTGCCTTTCCCTTGATACATCAGTGGCGTGTGAGAGAGGAGGGGAGGCCGGTAGCATGGGCGACTGCTGGTCTTCCATAAAACAACCTTGCCCGGACTTGTGCATGGGAGGGTAACTTACTAGGTGCAG
Organism: Octopus sinensis; assembly: GCF_006345805.1. Taxonomy (NCBI): domain Eukaryota; kingdom Metazoa; phylum Mollusca; class Cephalopoda; order Octopoda; family Octopodidae; genus Octopus; species Octopus sinensis. The sequence goes on along the minus strand of NC_043006.1, from coordinate 16,662,754 downwards.
TCCCATGGTCATTCAAGACCGAAGGGGGTCTCTACCCTTTTTGCCCCTTAACATCATGTTATTTGGCATGAACACCGCCAACTTTGTTTCAGGCAAAATTAGTATAAATTTTAAGACACACACACACACATACACGAGCATACGTATGCATGCATGTATGTATGTATATATATGTATGTGTGTATGTATGTATTTATAGGGACGTAGTTATATGTAACTTATGCAATAAATCGTTCTCTGATGATTCGTTATCGTCGAGCATCTAATTGCACATGGTACACCTATTGCACGGTTCCAACGACCATAATGGTGAAACGTGCGTAGGAACTATAATATAAACTCATGCTTGTCCCTATTTCTCATATATATATATATATATATATATATACACACACACACATGTTATATATATATTATATAATATACGTATATATATGTATGCATATATATGTATACATATATAATATATAATATAATTTCTTTATTGCCACAAGGGGCTAAACATAGAGGGACAAATAAAGACAGACAAAGGGATAAGTCGATACATAGACCCCAGTGCGTAACTGGTACTTTATTTATCGACCCCGAAAGGATGAAAGGCAAAGTCGACCGCGGCGGAATTTGAACTCAGAGCAGCGTAACGGCAGACGAAATACGGCTACGCATTTCGCCCGGCGTGCTAACGATTCTGCCAGCTT
>NC_043006.1:16654556-16657056 GCF_006345805.1 Octopus sinensis | reverse complement strand
CACAAAATGTACAAGATAAAAATATATGTAAACCTGAATCTTATCCCGTGCTTATACATGTCTGTGCGCATGAGTGTATTTGTGTGTGTGTGTGTGTGTGTGTGGTGTGTGTGTGTGTGTGTGTGTGGTGTGTGTGTGTGTGTGTGTGTGTGTATGTGTGTACACGCAAGCATATTTCTTTTCTCCTTTGCTATTAAATCTCCCTAAGATGCTGAACTCCTTTGATATCAACCCTCCCGAAATCACTATTGATTCTATGGACACAAGCTTCCTGTTTTAAATTAAAATCTTTCATCCAACATTTCGTGCTTAATTTGTTCTGCAGAAATAAAAGAAACAAAAGAGTTAACAGCTCACTCGTGCGGGGGTGTTAATTACATAAGCTTGTGAAATACATCACATCGATGTGTATCCTTTCAAAAGTGAGTGCTACTTTGTGTCCATAGAGACTTATACACTTGATTTTTACTTGCTCAGATTCCCAAATCTTGTAAACCTGTAAACAAGGCTCCTAAAAGATTTACATGGTAAACATGTCTGAGCTATGGCGGCGAGCTGGCAGAATCGTTAGCGTGCCGGGCGAAATGCTTCGCAGTATTTCGTCTGCCACTACGTTCTGAGTTCAAATTCCGCCGAGGTCGACTTTGCCTTTCGTCCTTTCGGGGTCGATTAAGTAAGTACCAGTTACGCACTGGGGTAGATATAATCGACTTAATCCGTTTGTCTGTCCTTGGTGTTTAGCCCCTTGTGGGGTAGTAAAGAAATAGGTAATCATGTCTGAGCTCAAAATATTACACATGAGGGTTGCTACGGAAGGTCAAAGTCCTCCTCAATATTGATGCATTTTAAGGGTTCAGTTAATGGCCTCAAAAGTGCTGATAATCAAGCCAAAATCGTCAATCATTTCGGTTTGGCTTGAACATTGATCCATATGTTCTTTCCTGGATATAGGCCACAAGGGATGCCTACGAAGTCAGAATAATTCTTCTCACGTTGAAGTTATGACATATAAGACTCTGCCACCAGGTGAATGTCTTATTGTACATTGAGGAATCGAAGGACAATCAGAGAATGTGTTTGTACTTGTGAATATGTGCATGCTTGTTTGTGCCTAAGAGAAAGCACGTGCGTGTGTGTGTGCGCGTGTATGTTTGCATGTATGTAAATACGTACATATATACACACATACATTCCATACATACGTATATATATATGTATATATATGTGTGTGTGTGTGTGTATAATGTATGTATATATGTCATTATTCAGTTTTATTTCAAGACTTCTTGCCAATAGAAAGAAAGAGGGGACGAGAAAGAGAGAGAGAGAGAGAGAGAGAGAGAGAAGAGAGAGAGAGAGAGAGAGAGAAGAGAGAGAGAAAGAGGAGAGAGAGAGAGAGAGAGAGAGAGAGAGAGAGAGAGAGAGAGAGGGAGAGAGTCGGTTTCTAAACTAGATCCAAGGCTCCTTCATTAAAATTTCAACATCAACCGGGTATTTTTACATGTATGTATATGTGCAGTATTTGGGGGTCTGTGCATGTGTAGATTCGCATGTGTTTTATGTATGTATTCTCATACATACAGTTGCACGTCTGGACTTGCGTGCATGCTTGTCTGTCTCTGTCTGTCTGTCTGTCTGTCTGTCTGTCTGTCTGTCTGTCTGTCTGTATGTATGTATGTATGTATGTATGTATGTATGTATGAATGCATGCATGCATGCATGAATAAATGCATGAATGGATGAATGAACGAACGAATGGATCGATGGATTACTGATAATTATTCGCGCCAACAAGAAAAGCTCTTCCTTGGTAACCTGCTAGAAATAGCTGCTAAACCTTTCCTAAATCGTAAACCAACCATTAAAAAAAAAAAATGAAGAATTAAGAGACAAACTGGATAACATGCAGACCGAACTGCTATAGTTAGAAAGCCTTTTACTATAGAGCTGCTCATTCAGAGCTCACTAAAGCTTAACTCTCAAACAATTGATAATTATTGCATCATTTTTAGAATGGTTTGCAAATCCGAAGCAAGAGGGTTGGAACCAAATGCTGAAAAAGATTAAATACAAACCATACCACTGTCTTAGCTACTACCATTGTTTAATCATTATTCAATGTTATTTGTTATATTTTTCCTTTGATGCTTTAGCAAATAAACAACACGTTATGGCAGTTTGTTATTTTGCAGCAGGCCATGCGTGACGCTTTAGAAACGTGTTATTCGAGATTTTTGCTATTTTTCTCTCTATTTTCGAACACAGGTTAGAGATACTAATATTTCAACTGACACACTTCTTCCTCAGATAGAGATAGATGGAAAAAATGCCATGGTGAATTAAAAATGAACAATACAAGCACAAACAAACAAGTTGTCATGCTCAGAATTTTAAGCTATGTTTCTATAAAATGATAAAGGTCACGTTTATATTTTCGTCATTTGCTTTCCTGGCTGACTGGGTGGGGTGGGGTGTGGGTGTGGGTGTGGGTGTGTTAATT
>NC_043006.1:16629556-16649556 GCF_006345805.1 Octopus sinensis | reverse complement strand
AGAGAGATAACAAGTAGAAATGGGTCAACTTGTCCTTACTTGCCTTCAAGGAATTCATTCTCCTATTATATTTATATATGTTATAATCCTAGTTTTGTTTTCTTTTTATCTAAAAGCTGTCGTCAGGTCCGTCTTATACGAACAAATAAATCAGTGTTATTTCCTTTCTTTTCTCCAGAAATGTTCAGAAGCATTTTTACATCTACCGAATTTAGTTTTTTTTTTATTATTATTTCTTTTCAGACATAGTGTGAAGGCAATTGGCTTGTTCGTATTCAAGTAAAAGCCCCAACCTGTTTAACGTTGTCACTTTGATTTAACAATTGTATCACATCAAAGCTTAGAATCAAATAATAATAATAATAATAATAATAATAATATAATAATAATAATAATAATAATAATAATAATAATAACAACAACAGTAATAGTAATAATAATGGTCAAGACTTCTTCGCAGGGTTCTTGAAGAATGACCAGTAAACAAGTGTCACCTTAGTCTGCTAGTTGTGGACAGCTTAACACTTTCCATCATACCCAGCAAAATAAGCTGAGTTTTCATCACATAATAATAATAATAATAATAATAATAATAATAATAATAATAATAATAATAATAATAATAATAAGGATTGGGGACCGCCTGTAAACATCGAAAATCTGTTACCTTTAACGCTACTGTGAGCTCTACATCATTTGCACATCGTGGAGAATGTAACACCAACTTTGTCCAAACGACCTTCACACCAAGTTTATGCGTCATCCAAAGTTTAGCCCCTGTCCCATAGGCCCCCCCAAGAAAGAGGTTTGGGAATTGGAAGAAAAGTTAAGTCTTCGAAGTAGATGCCTCGCGGTGTTTGTTCTGGTTATCTGGTTGAGAAGGGGGAAGGATACAGACTGGGAATGGTGCTTTGCGAATAGACGAATGAGATTTCAACGAAAGGCAAGTTCGATTTAGTTTGTTTTGAGCAATATTTTGAAGTCAGTTGACAAATCTCTATAGATTTGGAATCTTCTACTAGTCATCTTTGAACGGTTGATCTCACAGACAACAAGTGCTATCTCTTGGGTGACAAGAACTAGCAACCATGACATGAAATTATGCCAAAACCATTTGGTGGCTGCCAAGAAAGTCTCTATATTCCTGTTTCAGTTTTTGCATTTATTATTATTATTATTATTATTATTATTATTATTAGCAGCAGCAGCAGCAGCAGCACCGATATCATTACCACCACCACTATTATCATTTTTGTTGTTGTTGTTGTTGTTATTGTTGTTCTTCTTCTTCTCATTATTTATTATTATTATTATTATTATTATTATTATTATTATTATTATTATTATTATTACTATAAGCCAAACAAAAATATATTTAGAACTCCAATATCTTATAGATGCCGAACCTAAAATTCTACACATGTATATTCATTCTAAACACAATTCCCAAATCAAATTATAAACTGCAGCAGAATCAAACACAAGAGTGTTTTTTTCTTTTTTTTTTCTTTCTTGTTATTCTTTTCTTCTTTTTATGACAATTTTTCCCCCCTTCGCATAGATCATGACTTTAACTTAGTTACGGCAATAATCTGTATTTTAAGTTCGAGAGAAGCTCTTCCTTTCCTCCCCCCCCTAGCTCTATACATAATATATTATATATACATATATACATACCATATATATATATATAAACATATATGTGTCTGTGTGTGTGTATACATACTTAAGATATATTATATATATATACATACACGTACACACATGATGTATGTGTGTGTCTGTGTGTAATACAAGCGGTGAAATAGATTTTAAGATTTATGCTGCGAGCTAAAAAGAGGAGTTTCAACGTTTCGAGCCGATCCCTTCGTCGGAGAGAGGAAAAGCTAACTTGTTCTGAAGGATAACAAAATTGACTCAAAATTTATTCCGCTGTTTAAAATAATTGCTATTACTTTTTATCGATGCAAAAGTGCAGCATCGTTATTTTCCGGGGACTCCACTTCTTTCTTTCTTTCTTTCTTTCTGTCTTTTTCTTTCTTTCTTTCTTTCTTTCTTTCTTTCTTTCTTTCTTTCTTTCTTTCTTTCTTTTTCTGTCTTTCTCTTTGTTTCTTTCTTTTTCTGTCTTTCTCTTTTTTCTTTCTTTCTTTCTTTCTTTCTTCCTCCCCACTCTCTCTCTCTCTCTCTCTCTCCTTATAGCGACTATATACTAAGCTTCTGTTTCGCTAAAGTGTAATAGGAGGCAGAAAGGAGACAGAAGAAGAACGAGAAGCAGCTACAGAAAGGATGAAAGGATGAAAGAGTGAAAGGCAGAGTTGTGCTATTTGAATGAAGACCCTCGAATGAGAGAGGAAGGAATGAAAGAGAGAGACAAACGACTGGAGAAAGGAAAGAGTAAAATGAAAAAAAAAAGGAAATTGTGGATGAAAGTAAAATGAAGTAGTGAAGATTTGCATCTTGAGCAAGTTTATCTTTGATTTGTAAATTCAAAGTGTTCAATTTCAATAGAAGAATAAGTATTTTGAAGAACGACAGAGTATACTTATTTCTTTATTGCCCACAAGGGGCTAAACATAGAGGGGATAAACAAGGACAGACAAAGAGATTAAGTCGATTACATCGACCCCAGTGCGTAACTGGTACTTTATTTATCGACCCCGAAAGGATGAAAGGCAAAATCGACCTCAGCGGAATTTGAAAAAATGCTATATATGTGTTTCTTTATTGCCCACAAGGGGCTAAACATAGAGGGGACAAACAAAGACAGACAAAGGGATTAAGTCAATTACATCGAGTGCGTAACTGGTACTTTATTTATCGACCCCGAAAGGAAGAAAGGCAAAGTCGACTTCGGCGGAATTTGAACTCACAACGTAAAGGCAGACGATCTTGGCTCGGCGTTGATGTGTTACTAAAGTACAAGTCCTAGAGAGAGAGAGAGAGAGAGAGAGAGAGAGAGAGAGAGAGAGAGAGAGAGAGAGAGAGAGAGAGAGAAGAGAATAAGTTGGCGTAATGTACCTGTTTTTACTTAAAAATCTATCATTAAATAAAGTGAATGCCTTGAAATGACTTCAATCAGGAAATGAAACTGCGTCGCAATCTCTGCTTGTTTGGGATGGCTTACACTCCTTTCTTTCTCCAACCTCACCTCTCTCTCTCTCTCTCTCTCTCTCTCTCTCCTATCTCTTTCTCTGTCTGTCTGTCTGTTTCTCTCTCTCTCCCTCTCGTTCTCTCTCTCCCTCTCGTTCTCTCTCTCTCTGTCTCTTTATCTTCTGAACACCACCACCACCATATCACTACTATCTCATATCGAGTACTCATTCCATACTGCTCACGTCAGATCATGCAGCCATTTGACGCCGTTGTTTTGTTGAGAACACTTAAAGTCACACTGATTTTTTTTTTTGAAGAGTGAATGTTATTTAGTGGGGCATGCATATAATGAATGATTCAGCGAAATGTACGTGAATTCAGACATACGTACATATATATTGTAGTTGTAACATCATTTATATATCTATTGGTATGTATGAGAGTGTTTATGTTAATATATGTATAAGTGCATGCATGTATTTATATGTATGTATGTATGTATGTATGTATGTATGTATGTATGTATGTATGTATGTAAGTATGTATGTATGTATGTATGTATGTATGTATGTATGTATGTACGTGTGTGTGTGTTTGTACATATAGGGGATATATATGTATGTATATATATATATATATATGCTTGTATATGTACATTGTATGTAATAAATATATATGTATATATATATATACATATATATATAGATAGATAGATAGATTGATTCATACATACATACATACATATATACGTAGGGACTGCGCTTGATGTGTCGAAACAATTGTCGTGATTAATAAAAATTCTCGTATCTCCGTCTTTCATATGCCATATATATATATATATATATATATATATATATAAAAATGTATGATAGATTGCAGTCAATTCATTCTCTCTACCTGTTTGTGTCTGCCTTCCAAATGCTGTTTTTACTGAGATCCCCTTTTTAGTAGAAGAAATAGCTATAACCTTTGACTGCTATTTCTAAATTCGGTATGTGGTAAGGCAACTCGTTGCTAAACCTTATTGCTTAGTATAATATATATATATATATATATATATATATATATATATATATGTCTTTTTTCCTCTGTCTTCCCTTCTCTGGATCTTTCCTTCTCTTATGTTTCCGACGAAGAGCTCCGCTCGAAACGTTAAACTCTCCACCTTTCCTTCTTTCCTGAGCGTCCAATAATACTATATTTGTTCCACGTCCTCGCGTTGTTGTGTTTTTTTGTGCTTTCTTGTTTGGATTAACTTTATAGGTATATATATATATATATGTATATATATATATATGTATATATATGTGTATATATATATATATAACATACATACATACATACATACATACATACATACATACATACATACATACATACATACATACATACTTGCATACATGCAAAGTATGAGGGTTTAGTTCACAGGTGACCTAAACGATTAGGTACGCTAGGTAAGTGCTGTAACATCTGGCCACCTAACTCGCCAGACTGCAAGCCCTTTGATTATTATGTGTAGGGCGCAGTTGAGCGAGAGACCAACAAAACCCCTCGTAACACCAAAGATGAACTGAAGGCAAGGATTATGGCAACATTGACCAACTTAAACAACGAAACCGTCCAGAAGAGTTGCAAGAGATTCCCAAATCATCTGGAAACCGTAGTTGAAACCAATGGCGATTTTATTGAATGAATTTACTCTTGAGTATTTACTCTTTTACTCTTTTACTTGTTTCAGTCATTTGACTGCGGCCATGCTGGAGCACCGCCTTTAGTCGAGCAAATCGACCGACCCCGGGACTTAGTCTTTGTAAGCCCAGTACTTATTCTATCGGTTTTTTTTAGCCGAACCGCATATTTAACAACAACAACAACAACAACGACGACGACAACAACAATACCATGCTCCAGCATGGCCACAGTCAAATGACTGAAACAAGGAAAAGAATAAACAATATTCAATCACGCATACACACATACATACATACATACATACATACATACATACATACATACATACATACATACATGCATACATTCATGCATACACACATACATACATGCATACGCACATACACACATACATACATACATACATACATACATACATACATACATACATACATACATACATACATACATCCGTGTTTAACAATCCTCAGAAATAATGAAACACTGTCGAAAGATGTGCAATGACACGTGATCACAAAAACATTTCTATAAATGGACACACACTAAAACACTGGTATTCCTGAAGACACCACTGGCAAATACATATTAACACGCTTGGTTACACACGATTAATTTGCAACATAGAAGAAGTTACCGTCACAACGCTTATATGTACAAATACGCATGCGCATGCACTCATACACACTCAACATTTATTTTCTCTTTTCCCCTATCTCTCTCTTTCCTCTCACTCTTCTCTCTTTCTCTCTCTCATTTCCTCTCCTTCTCTCTCTCATTTCCTCTCTTTTACACTCATATCGAAAATCGAAAGCCAGCAATACATTAAACATTTTAAGTCTGTCGGTTTCGAGTAATGTTCAGTTATTTTTGTTGTCAGATTCGCCGCGAAAGCGATTGAAGCTATCATTTGATTCCAACGAGTGGCTTCTCACTCTAATGGGATAATCTCTTGTGGCTGTCAGTTCACGGGATGCACGACTGCTGTGTAAACGATCTGGATTTAATTTCAGGCACGGCACCATTTCATTACAGAGTTTCTCTCTGTTATGAAAGAAAGAATTATATTAAAATCTACATTCCTTAGCATCCATCTAATTGTTCTGTTGATAGGGAAATAAAATTACTCGCTGGTCTTCTTCTCCCTTATACACTTTTATACGAAACAACCGCGATATATTAAAACAGAAAAGGGCAAACTGCTGCCCGCGGGTCTTTCTGAATGGCACGCCAACGAAAACTTATTTTGAATTTTTTATTGGCGATCCTTCGGTATAGGTACACATGTGACTTTGTTTACATTTCTGAAGATAACAGAAACCCTTTTCTCTCCCCCCCCCAACTCTAACCCTAACACAAACCCTAACCCTAACCCTAACCCCCCATATATATAAAAAAAAAACACTTTCTTGAAATGTATCCGGTACTTACACTGGTACTTATACCAAAGAGTTACGCCTTTTTATTTCGTAATGCGGTCCGCCTGATGACCAACCATGGATCGTGTGTTACGTTTTCCGTGATTTGTTTAGTTTAGCTGCTCAGCAGTTCCGGGTCTACGTTCAAGCTTGGACTTCAAACATTTAGGAGACTTCCTTTGCGATGGCCTTTACAAGTGGAATAGCTTTGGGCTTCTATTCATCTAAATCCGGTATACAAGCCCAGTTTCAAAATAATCCTCGACTCTAACTCGGTAGACTCCCATAATTTTATCTGCCATCTTTCCAACAACATCGACAGCAGCAGCTTTTGCCTCCATTTTGAATTCAATACCTCTGCTACTCGTGGACATGCCTATAAAATCAAACAACAGCGCAGCATTCATAATTCATAATTGATTCACGCTAGGTATTGATTAAGCATAAAATAAACGATTCACATTTGGTTTTTGCTCTCAGGATAATGCATTCTTCAAAAATTTCATGCTTTCCTAAATTCGCTAACACTGCTCCTGGTGTACCTATATACCTTTTCCCTCAGGTGTACTTATACACTCTATCCTCTTTATGACTCTTTTAGTGTTCACTTGTAATACTCTGCATGTACTTGTGGCTTTTATTATTGTCTTCACTTGACTTATATGTCGACTCTCTGTTCCCCCTTTTTAACCTATTCCGACGTGTTATAGTGCACTATATACAATAAGCGCATTATCGTTATAGCTACTTTGGGGTTTGATCCTACTAGCTAACTCCTTCAACAAGTGTCCCCGTTTGTTAATCTCGACTCAAACCAAGCCTTATGAGTGATGTTAGGTGGTTAGAAACCGCAAATGACGGTAGATAGATTTTGACTAAGACTTGAGTGTTCAGGGAATTTGGCAGTATTTGTTCCCACACACTGCATTCTGCGTTCAACTTTGTCTTTTCAGTTAGGACATAGCACCCTCGTTGGATAAGAATCCAGACTATTTCCCCTATGACTCGTTATTTATTCTCATTAAATAGTTGCTTGTATGGAGTACCCTAAAGACCGAAGTTAGTGCATAACTTTCATGCATACGTGAATGTGTATTAGAATGTATGTATGTATGTATGTATTTATACGTACTTACACACTTCGATTAACTCTTAATGATACAGAACTAAATAATTTGGCAATACATACGTACATACATGCACACTCACGCGCATATATTTATACGCTTACATACATACATCATACATACATACATACATACATACATACATACATACATACATACATACATACATACTAAATGCTTAAGTGACAATCTGCAAAAACTGGGATCTTCAGGAAAAGAAACCAACCAGCTAATAGGCACATTGCGAATCTGTTCTGAATAAGTGGAACAAGAAAGATATGCAAGACTTTTTTCGAATTTAAAATGATTTGTTTTTATTATCTACATTCCAACGATGGAGCTTTTCATCTTTGTTAGAAACCAGCTCCTTTCATGAAGACTTCAAATAATTAAAAATAGAAGAGTACATACATACATACATACATATTTGTTGATTTACTCCTAAATAATACTAACAGAACCGAACAAATTTCCATTGGCTCGCAGTTGTTGCAATAATTTTTTACATAAAGTAATGCTTAGTGGTATTTCGCCTGTCTTTACGTTCTGAGTTCAAATTCCGCCGAGGTCGACTTTGCTTTTCATCCTTTCGGGGACGATAAAATTAAGTACCAGTTACGCACTGGAGTCGATCTAATAGACTTAATCCGTTTGTCTGTTCTTGTTTGTCCCCTCTATGTTTAGCCCCTTGTGGGTAATAAAGAAACAGGTATTTCGCCTGTCTTTACGTTCTGAGTTCAAATTCTACCGAAGTCGACTTTGCCTTTCATCCTTTCGGGATCGAAAAAGCTAAGTACCAGTTACGCACTGGTGTCGATCTAATCGACTTAATCCGTTTGTCTGTTCTTGTTTGTCCCCTCTATGTTTAGCCCCTTGTGGGTAATAAAGAAACAGGTATTTCGCCTGTCTTTACGTTCTGAGTTCAAATTCTACCGAAGTCGACTTTGCCTTTCATCCTTTCGGGATCGAAAAAGCTAAGTACCAGTTACGCACTGGTGTCGATCTAATCGACTTAATCCGTTTGTCTGTTCTTGTTTGTCCCCTCTATGTTTAGCCCCTTGTGGGTAGTAAAGAAACAGGTATTTAGCCTGTCTTTACGTTCTGAGTCCAAATTCTGCCGAGGTCGACTTTGCCTTTCATCCTTTCGGGATCGAAAAAACTAAGTACCAGTTGCGTACTGAGGTCGATGTAATCGACTGGCCTTCCACCCCCACTAAATTTCGGGCCTAGTGCCTAGAGTAGAAATGAATATTTATACATAAAAATGCAAACATGCTGAATAACATCACAGTCATGTCACATCACACGTAAAAAAAAAAGCAAAACAAAATGACTGTATCTTTGCAATTGTTGAATGAGATGTTGATTAAGATGATATAATTATTTTAAGATCTAATTAACCGTTAATGTTATGATAATTAATTTAAAAAGGAATATTCACGAAGAGGCAATGTCTTCGGAAAGAGCGCTATGCGTTATTAATGCTAAACGAGTACGCGTACATATATGTATGTATGTTATATGTGTATGCCTGTGTATGTGTGTGTGATGTGTGTGTGTGTGTGTGTGTGTGTGTGGTGTGTGTGTGTGTGTGTGTGTTGGAGGGTGTCCATGGAGATTTTCTTCTTTCTTCTCTAGAAAACAAATTTGCCAGTTTGCAAATTCCGGTTACAGCTTTAGTGTCGTAAATTTCCCACTAACCTACTTGTCATTTCTGAATTTCTGAAATTCTGTGCTTCTTAGTTTTCCACCTTTAACGAATATTTGATTCTACATCATGTAATAGCCCTACAAACATAAATTTTTCACTGATGTCGACTACAACTGTTTCGCTTGTATTCGTTCTGTGCATGTTTCTGTCAACCTTATGGCGAAATCGTCTCCGAGGTGACTAGCAGCCGATCCCTGCGCACAATAATTCCATTCACTCCCTCCATCTTTGCACAAATTATCCTGGTCGTGCATATTTAACAACAACAACAACGACGACAACAACAACAACATCATCATCATCATCATCATCATCATAAATAACAAAATGAAACAATACATTTCTAAGAAAGACTATTAGTTGAAGCTTCATATCTCTCATGTATGCAATATATATATATGTGGTGTGTGTGTGCTTATTATATATATCATGCACCACATGAATGCCTATATATATATATATATATATATATATATATATATATATCATATAAATAATATATATGCTATATGTTATATATATATATATATATATTATATATATATATATATATATAGTATATAAAATATATGTAATATAATAATGTATATATATGTATATATATGTATGTTTATATAATATATGTATATATATATATGTATGATATTATATATTATGTATATATATATGTATGTATATATATATATGTATGTATATATATATGTGTATATATATATATACATGTATGTATTATATATATATGTATGTATATATATATATATATATATATGTATGTATATATATATATGCATGTAATTATATATATGTATGTATGTATGTATGTATGTATGTATGTATGTATGTATGCATGTATGTATGTATGTATGTATGTATATGGCTTGATCAAGGTCACAAATTATAGACTGCCGACTGTAAGATTTAGTGGAACTGATTACTATGGTCAGTAATAAGAGAAAGCCGGGTGAGTTTTGGACCTACCAGATTTTATGAGATTAGTATGAGATTTCTAAGTGGAGATTATGTAATACGAGAGTGCGGCTAAATCTGTCTGTCAGCGCTCTGCAGTATTAAATATACGAAAATTGCTTATGATCACGCAATACAACATGTGCTTATGCATCTCATCCTCTGTCTCATGCACGCGCGAGCACACACAGGCACGTGCGCACGCAATCATGCACATATATATATATAAGTAAGCACTGAAGTGTGAACGAAGAAGAAACACTAGAGTACTCAATACTGAATGTAGAGTCATATTTTGTATTTTACTGGGAAACTGAAGCTTCGCAGATTTCTACTCCGAATTTCTCTGCGTAGCCGTATTTCGTCTGCCGTTACGTTCTGAGTTCAAATTCCTCTGAGGTCGACTTTGCCTTTCATCCTTTCGGGGTAGATAAATTAAGTACCAGTTACGCACTGGGGTCGATGTAATCGACATAATCCCTCTGTCTGTCCTTGTTTGTTCTCTATGTTTAGCCCCTTGTGTGCAATAAAGAAATAAGTGTGCATTTTCAAAACATATTGAAGAATACCACTCGTTAAAATCTTCACTTTTCGGTCCGAATCATCTTCATTTAGAGCATAGACTATTCCAACTTTTTCAATGATGGTGCTTCAAAATCGATGGACGCTTTATTTTGAAATTCCTATCTCAGATATTTTTGAACTCTGCTAATGTGTTTCTAGTACACTGCCTTGCTTTGTGCGGCTCGTAGATCTTGTCTGTCTCCCGGAACATTTCTTCCATCGGCTTCAAAGTTATCTCTAATTCGCGTGATTGTAAGTCGCCTAGGTGGATGTTTGAAAGACTCCCTTCTAAATTGTCTTTGCACTTTGACTACATTTTCAAACTTGAGCAAGACACTTTATTTCACGTTGCTCCAGTTCACTCAGCTGTAGAAATGAGTTGCGACGTCACAGGTGCCAAGCTGTATCGGCCCCTTTGCCTTTCCCTTGGACAACATCGGTGACGTGGAGAGTGGAGGCCGGTATGCATGGGCGACTGCTGGTCTTCCATGAAACAACCTTGCCCAGACTTGTGCCTCAGAGAGTAACTCTCTAGGTGCAAACCCATGGTCAGTGTCTGACCGAAGGGGGTCATAATACTAGCATTTTAGGACAAATTTCCTTCGTTAAAAACTTAAATCTGGTTTCCTTTCATTATTTCTAATGGGTAAAATGAAAATAGAAATGAATATTGAGCGAATAATCAGCTCTCAAGCTGTGCATACACTTTCTGACGACACCCTATAAATCTCGGTTTCTACAATCAACTTGCTTTTTTCTCGCTCTGTCATGCTGTGCGTGTGCATGCCTCTGTGTGTGTGTGTGTGTGTGTGTGTGTGTGTGAGCGCGATCTAAGGGTCTGTTTGTGGAGCGAAACGGACACCTGTGTCGTATCTACTTCTGTATATTAGAAGTATATTAGAAAAATATTCCCACCTCAGTAAAACTAAAATGCCACATCCTTAATATTCGCCATTCTTTTCCACGACCCAAGTGTTTTTAATGTAAGCATTGATTTCAATAAACAAACTCCCACATCTCCCCCCTCTCTCTCTCTCTCTCTCACTCTCACTCTTTTCCTTTCGCTCTCTAAAACATTCCCACTTTTCCAGCTAACATTCTTTCGACTTGTTAATTAGCATCGTAGAACGTATTGCTATTATCTTATCTCCAGGGGTGGGGTGGTGGTTTATTCTAGACTTTTATTTATTTTTTAAATTTCTTTTTATATTGCTTTTATACCCGGCTGAAAGCATAACACGTTTCGCTAAAGTGTTGTGACCTATTTGACTATTTGGGGAGCTATCTTTTGCTCCTGCACTGCGCTCACCTAAACTCAACCAACGGGAAACTCCTGTGCAATGTTCCTCCGAGCTTTTAGTTTGTGTGCGCACGCATGTTTTACAACTTGCGCACAAAACGCATGCATACACACATACATACATACATACATACATACATACATACATACATACATACAATCTGCAAAAACTAGGGTTTTCAGGAAAAGAAACCAACCATACATACATACATAGTTATGTGCGTACGCGGAGGCGCAATGGCCCAGTGGTTAGGGCAGCGGACTCGCGGTCGTAGGATTGCGGTTTCGATTCCCAGACCGGGCATTGTGAGTGTTTATTCAGCGAAAACACCTAAGCCCCACGAGGCCCCGGCAGAGAGTGGTGGCGATCCCTGCGATACCCTTTCGCCACAACTTTCTCTCACTCTTTCTTCTGTTGGCCTGCTCGCTTAGCCAGCGGGGTGGCGTCATTTGAAGGCTAAAACAATGCGAAGCGCATTGTGACCAGCGATGTGTAGCAACATCTGATAGCCTTGTCGGTCACATGATCACTTACGTACATACATACGTACGTATTTATATATGCATGTATGAATGTTTTTTTTTCTCTTTCTGTTTTTTTTTTTTTTCGTTCTTTCTCCATTTTTTTTCCCTTTCAATCCTTTCTGTTGAAGAGCATAGGCTCGAAACGTCAAAGACTTTTCCATTCTTTCCGAGCGTCAAACTAATACACCGGCTTGTGGTTTCTTCACCTGTCTTTGTCTTTTGTTTTCTGTAAATTTGAAGTGTGTATGTGTGTGTATGTGTGTGTGTATTTAACTATCTATATGAAATGTACCCAGAAATATATTTGATTAATCTCCACTGCACCACCAAATCAAAACATCGAGACTTACTGCCTTGATTCCCTAGACAATATAGCGCTTCTTCAAACATCAAATAAATAAGCTGAAATTAAATTTCCCTATTTTAACTAAATCTAAACCGTCTTTCTTGTGCAGCAAGGAAATGACTTTATCTCTAACTTTGGTTTCAAACGTAGAGAAACGAATTAATATAGAGGATAACATGATTTCAATTACTATTAATTCAATTAATCTAAGCGTAAGCAAGGAGGTAATATTTGAAGTACAATTAGTTGTTGCATAACTACACTTCCATAGAGTCTAATGCCAAGTGTTGTGTTTTAAGTCAATTGTCAAAAGATTGGTGAAACAGGTGAAATTGGTGATTATGTATCAAAGTTTGAGTGTCTCTGGTAATTTAGACTTGGAGTTTCCTATCCTATAGTTGATTACTGATTTCAGAATTAGAATCTAAAACGCTGGCCATTTATTGCTTCAACGAGTACATTCTTTGCTAAAAGGAATTTGACTGAAAATTAAATACTTGATGACTGAGGAAATTATCCTCGAACCAAAAAGTTCAACTTACAGTCGAAGTCAAAGGTGGAATTTAGAAACACTACAATTAGCCAGACAAGAAAAAAAAGGAGAAAAATAGGAAAAAAAGAAGACAAATATTAACGTCTTGAAATATTTCATTCTGTCTTCTTTCGGAGTTCATTGGTTTCATTACACATACATACATACATATATATGCATCTATATATGTATATATATATATGTGTGTATCTGTGTGGATATGTGTGTGTGAATATATGTGTGCGTGTGTGTATATATATATATATATATATATATATATATATATATTTGTACATGCATGTGGCACACTCTCTCTCTCTCTCTCTCTCACACACACACACACACAAGTACACACATACATAGAAGCACATACGTATACAGGTGCAACACGCTATCTAAAAGGTAGCGTTATTCAGTAACGGAGGCTTATATCAAGAGATTATTTAGTGCATATTTTTGCATATGAGAAAGAGGGCAAATGACGAAATAGATTAACATGAAGGGTAAATGACAGTAAATATTAGAGTCACTAACGTAGGCGATCTATAATTGACTGGAAATGTAGATATTATTTTGTCCCCGGTCAGCCGTGATTGAACAGACCTATGATGTTTTTCAGGGACTTCTCTTTCAAGGGCATAAGTATGTATGTATGTATGTATGTATGTATGTATGTATGTATGTATGTATGTATGTATGTATGTATGTAGAGTAACAGCAGATATATTCGAATGAATGTTCAGTATTTAACAAGTATAATAGATTTATTGTTTGGGAAACTGTGCCGGACTTTCAGCCTGAGAAGTTTAATGACAGCCATTTTACCTCTTTTCTTTTTTCCATGAGAATACATCAATCTTCCTAGAATTTTACATATATCTCTACATTTATCGATTCTGCTGCATGAATGCTCACAGATCACTTCTCCGTTATAATAAACGTACAAATAAATACATATCTATATATATTTATATGTACATATATTATAAATGCATATATTCATACATCGCAGCCACCATACGGTACCTGCGCAGACGTCGATCAACATTTATTGGAGATAGAGACCTCGAGATAATCTGTTCTTGTAGGAAATGGTAATAAGACGCATAGCGAAAGCATCGAGAAATAATCCAAATCCGCTTGTAAATTTTATAGTATTGTTGTTTTAATAAGTTATTTCTTATTGGCCAGTTTCTTAATCCTCTTGTTCCAGATTACATTGCACTATATGAAATCCATTTATTTTAAGGCTGCTATTTATATCTGAAACGAATGTGTCTCTCTTGCATAAGCTCACGTAGCCTAGTTCAACAGTGTCGAAATCGCATCTTTCTCTATCTGTTCGTTTTATCTGTATTGGATTTCGTAATTGTGACATGTTCTTATTCCTTCTATCTTTTGCAAAGAAATTCTCAGTTTGCTGAAACAACAGACATTATTTTAGTTCAGTTATGATATAATTAAACATAGATAGCAAGAAACCTGTGAAAATAAACAACAGACAAAGACAACCAAACGAAACAAGTGAACCAACACACACACACATACCGAAATGATTTCTTATTCATTTCAATATTCACGAATTTTGACAATATCTTTTATCGTTTATCTTTTACTTATTTCAGCCATTGAATAGCGGCCAAACTGGGGCACCGGCTTGAAGGATTTTAGTCAAACAAATAAACTCCAGTACTATACATACATACATACATACATACATAAAATTAGAACTTAAATGGCTTTTAAAGGTTCACAATTTGCATCTATCTCTCTATATATTTATATGATTGATATATATATATGTATATGTATGTTTGTTTATATGTTTGATATATATATATATATATATTATGTATATGTGTATACATATATATATATGCATTGTATATATATATGTATATATATATATATAATATATATATATATACATACCATATATATATAATATATATATATATATATATACCATATATATATACATACATAATATATATATATATACATATATATACATACAAATATATATTATACATATATATATATATATATATATATATATATATATATATATATATATATATATATATATACATATACATATACATACATATATATTAATATATATATATATATTCATATATGTTTGTATGTATGTATGTATGTATGTATGTATGTATGTGTATATATGAATGTATATATACATAATATATTATACATACACACGAGCTTCACACGCATATTACATTAGTCATTAGAAAAGCAAACGGCTGAACATAAAAATGGTTAAACGATATTCTCTTGTGTACCTCTAACCAGAACATCAGAAGTTTCATATATATATATATATATATATATATATATACAAATATGCATGTGTGTGTGTGTGTGTGTGTTTTTGGGAGGGGGGGGGTTAAATCACTCATTTTTGGTAATTAGATATTAAAAGAAAGACAATTAGTCAGAGTCCAGTAGATCGGACCAAATTTTCCTGATTAATGGCCTAAGTAGATTAAAATTGAGTAAGTAGCCGTTTGTAGACTTCCAGCTTCATTTATCATCTCGTGTGTGTGTGTGTGTGTGTGTGTGTGTATGTTTGAATGTGTTAATACAGAAACCCGACTTACATGTAAGTCGGAGGATGAGTTTTCTATTCTTAAATACACACAAATAGTTTAATATATTAAAATAAAACCGTGACTAATCCTTTTTGACAATATCCTCTATTTCTCTACTCTTTTTATGTTTTTTTTTTTTTGTTTTCTGAAACGCAGAGATTGCTCGTGTGAGATATAGAATAGTAAATTCATGAGACACAGGTCTGTACCCGGTTAGAATCACAGAGTTTTTTTTATATTTTGTAGGGGTTTGCTCCCCGATTTTACGTGCCTTGCTCTTTTACTCTTTTATACTTGTTTCAGTCATTTGACTGTGGCCAGGCTGGAGCACCGCCTTTAGTCGAGCAAATCGACCTCAGGACTTGTTCTTTGTAAGCCTAGTACTTATTGTATCGGTCTCTTTTTGCCGAACTGCTAAGTTACGGGGACGTAAACACACCAGCATCGGTTGTCAAGCGATGTTGGGGGGACAAACACAGACACACACACACAGACACACACACACAGACACACACACACACACACATATACGACGACGGGCTTCTTTCAGTTTCTGTCTACCAAATCCACTCACAAGGCTTTGGTCGGCCCGAGGCTATAGTAGAAGACACTTGCCCAAGGTGCCACGCAGTGGGACTGAACTGGGAACCATGTGATTTGTAAGCAGGCTACTTACCACACAGCCACTCCTGTCTGAGGAATAAATTTTCAATGAAATCTCCCCACCGAAAGTTTCTTCACACAATCACACACTAAGGGCTTGGGTGAAATTTTGTAAATAGAATTATAAGCCTTCACCGTTTATTGACAATAGAAACTAACGAAATATAATTTAATAAAATAGAGTATAATTGATAGATAAAAATTTAGTGAGTCATTAAAGCTAAAATGAAAATCTCGACGAATTCATTGAATCGCTCGACTGAGTCTTTTAACAGACATTGTACACTGCTTGTGACAATATTTTATTATACTGATGGGTTGTGCAGCAATATGTATATAAGTCACCGAAACCTGCTTTCTTTTTTTTTAATCACTAACACTAAGAAGGACAAGAGAAATTTCGATTAGTATCAATTTCCAGAACAAAACAGAACCACATCAGTATGACGAAACCCAGTCTCATTAGTCCAACGCCCAGCTGAGCTTGTTCGATTATCTGCAAATGACTTCTTAATTTAAGTCACATTAATTAATGAATTAACGAAACAAGAACAAGCTTTATGTAATCACTCTAGTTAAGTTATAGCTGTTTCTGCTAAGCGAAGGCCCAGAGATGAGTGTCAGTACAATATCTTGTAGCTTCCTCAGAGCCATTTGAAGGAAGTCTCTTCATTAAAATGACTCTGAGGAAGCTATAAGATGTCGCGCTGGCACTCAGTTCTGAGTTCTTATTGCGAAAACAACTGTAGGCTAATGAAAGCGATTACGTAAACCCTATTCCTTTAATCTCGAAGCGGAAAGTCTCTAACAATTCACACCTCCTCGCCGGCGGTACCTAATTAATACAGTAATATATAAATAAGAGATACACATTGCGTTTTATTATAGGTAAGATATTGAGTCTTAAGAGCTAGTTGTTGGTTCCGCTATGGCGGAATCATTAAATGATTTTAGCTATGTTATTTTCTGTCCTACAATTCAGAATATTTTGCCAATGTAAACCAAACGAAACGAGTCAAATGATTGATGGAGAAAATAATTTATTCAACATAAAAAAAAAAGCAATGTAAACCATACTCTTGTGGCGTTATAACACAGTTTTACACCTTTCCTTTACAGGTTTCAGTCTTATCTTCAATGTATATATTTACATAATGCAACAGATGTACCGTAGTTTTTGTAAACACTCTTCTTAACACCGAAAACTTTTACTAGCAAATATGTCAGGGTTTGGTAAACATGCAAACAATTCAGCTTTCTCATAAATCACATCTTTTCCTCGAGGTTTTTTTTTACAACATTAAAATTTAATTCGAGCCATTGCCTGGATATTTTTGAGTGGACGCTCGATGTACTAGTTATAGCAGTCGAATTTCCCCTTTACGTCATGTAGTCTTATATTTGCAAACAGACGACATTATATATAAATGTAAATATGTGCGATTTCTGCGTGAATTAGGAAACGGTTGCGATAGAAATTTTGTTAATGGAATTATGAGCTTCTGCCATAAATAAATTATAGAGAATAGTCCAATATAAGCCCCCTTTAACGGGAAACAAATGGTACGCATGGGAATCGAACCCACACCATAAGACGTGTGGATTCGATTCTCATACGTACTAATACCCATTTTTTCCTGTTACGGGAGCTTATAGGCTCTGATATTAGACTATTTTATATTAGTCACTATACAATGAAGGCTTATGATTTTATTTACGTATGCTCAATACTTTACAGTAGCAGACATATTTATTTATTTTTTTTAAGAAATGGTTGACAGTGACTACGAAGTTTCGGATTACTAGACTTTCTATATAGACAACACTTGTGAAATAAGATGAAAAGTAACCCTTGAAATGGCTGTGAAATCTAATCTTTTGTCTGTAACCTCAGCCACGTATACATACATACATACATACACACATACAAACATAAATGTGTGTGTTTGTGTATGTGTGTGTACGTGTGTGTATGTGAGTGTATAAAAAAAATCAGCGCAATTATGAAAGTTATACAGTTTTATTAAACCACATCCTGTAAATAAAATCAATTGAGTGTTCGTTGCATGGAAGTGTGTTTTGTTTTTGTTTAGCCAAGGGTAGCGCTGAGTGAGCAGGCGTACGATCATAGGCTTTCAACAACTGCGTTCAGCCCTTGGTTTTTAGATGACCTTATTCAATGAACTTGTGTGTGTGTATGTGTGTGTTGGCAAGACAAATAAGACAGACAGAAATCAATACGTGAGTAAATATGTGTTTTTTGTTACTTTAATCGGCAGACTATTGCAAAAGTGACTTGAAAACTGGGAGTTTAGTGCATAGTTTTATAAGTACTATGCACGAAGCACTCAGCCATGAGTTTCTTTTGTAACTTTCTGGCGATTAAAAACAATAGAAAGCTCGCCAGATGATCGCGGTGACGTGAAACTCAAGTCACGAGACAAATTCTCAGTTTCAGTGTATGTATGTATGTATGTATGTATGTATGTATGTATGTACGTACGTGTGTGTGTGTGTGTGTGTGTGTGTGTGTGTGTGTGTGTGTGTGGTGTGTGTGTACTGTTCCGTGATGATCAACAAAATAAGTACTCCGTCTGGTGAGAGATAATATCATTTAATAAAGACAATATATATTTTCATGAGCAATTATAAGTCTCATGCGATGAAAGCAGCTCAGAGAACACTTTTTTAAACACGTCTGGTGCTCTCACGCAATCTTCGGGCTTTATATACACATACACACACATGTACATATATATATATATGTATGTATGTATGTCATTATTTAGTTTATTTCAAGATTTCTTTCTAATTTGTATGTATGTCCTTATTCAGTTTATATCAAGATTTCTTGCCAATAGAGAAAGAACCGGTTTCTAATCTAGATCCAAGGCTCCTTCATTGGAATTTCAACACCAACAACAGGGTGGTTTTGTTTGTTTGTTTGTATGTATGCATGTATGCATGTGTGTGTGTTCATGATATTTTTATGATTTGTCTTTCTACTGCGGCCATGCTGGGGCACCATATCGATTCTATTATTTATTGCTGAGCTGAGTTTGACATTTAATTTACTCAAAGCTATTGTCGAACTGCTAAGCTACCGGGCATAATGATAATTAATACCATTTCTCAGAGACCACAAACATAAACTTGATACTCTCTCTAATACATATATACACACACAGGTGTATATACATACACACACACATATATTATATATATGTTTACACACACCTTACACATTCAAACATACACACACACATATATTATATATATGTTTACACACACCTTACACATTCAAACATACACACACACATATATTATATATATGTTTACACAGACATTTACACATGTACACACACGACAGCCTTCCAAATTCTACTCCCAAATAATTTGGTCAACTTATGGCTGTACGCACCCAAGGTGCCCCGCAGTGAAATCGAACCTG
>NC_043006.1:16514556-16624556 GCF_006345805.1 Octopus sinensis | reverse complement strand
TATATATATATATATATATATATATATATAGGGGAGAGACCATGAAAAAATGCAGGAATGGCCCTGTGGTTGAAAAGGTTGTCATTTCGCTATATTGATTCTGTTTCGATCCCCACTTCTCGGCATTTTTTACCATGTCGAAACTGACGGAGATCCATATGCTCGCTTTTATACCTATCTACTATGTTCGTGTTTACAGACGAAGACAAGAGTTTGTATCTTTTTTATTAGCACCTGACGCTTCTTGAACCATCATTACTCTTAGAGTTTCACGATACCGATTAAAATATCTCAGTTACATGGAAAATTTCCTCTCGCATATGCACACACGACACGCGTTGTCTATCTATCAAATGCCTTATCAAAGAATCTCTTATTCTCTTAACCATTTCATTTATTTTATACTAAAATATAATAAAACAAGATTTTTTGTCGGTAAGGTGCTGTTGTTGTTTTCTGCACACATTTAACAAAAAAATATATATATATATATCGGTGAATCACCAAATAATATATGGTTATACTTGCTATAGTACTTGGCTGAGGTCGTTGTTCTGAGGCGTTATATAATTATTGAAGTCGGTTCTACAGTAATTACATATAAACAGTTTCGTATCGCAGTGGTTGCTAGCGAGAGTCTGCAAGTGACATCTTGCACATGATTCTATTATCCCTGGCGAGTTAGTCATAGAATTTGTGCGACTTGGTGTGCGCTTATATATACATTATATATATATATATATATATATATATATATATATATATATATATACATACTAAGTAATTAAGGGTTTAGCAACGATTTGCCTCACCACACACCGAATTTAGAAATAGCAGTCAAAGAGTTTTGGCTATTCTTTCTACTTATATATATATATATATATATATATATGTATATATAGTATGTGTGTGTTAGATTGCATAGTTTCTCTATCAAATATAATGGATTCTTTTTTTTTTCTTTACTTTGTTCATCTCTCATAGGTATATGTAGTAAACTCCTACAAACACATTGTCAATATATATATGTGTGTGTGTACTCACTCTTTCGAAGTTGATCAGGTTTCTTTTGTTTTGCTTGAGGGGTAGGGCTGAGTCTCACGTAGCGAGATACTCCGAGTATCGACCTAGCGAATTATCCAGCTTCGAATGAATAAAATATACATGTAAAGGGTACATATATCCTCACGTTTGTATATCAAAATGCGCGTGTGTGTGTGTATCTGTATGCTATAATAATAATGTATATATATAATAGCTGTTGGTTAGCTTTTAAAGGTGATATCACTGGTTAAGGCTCTGTAAGGAGAGAGTTGTTTATTAGTAATATATCTTCAAGACCATTCATTGTATGAAAGTAATTACTTTCAATACACACCCTATTTGAGCTAATTTATTGAATGTTCTGTTTAAAAAATGTTGCTACACACACACACACACACACATATATATATATATATATATAATATATATATATATATACACGCTACATGAGAGCTGTATATTTTGTCTGCCCACACATTTTTAATACCTGGTTTTGTGCATAAAATCTGTGTTATGAAGGATAAATAATGTTGAATAATTATAGAGTATCCGAGTGTCTTACAACTCTACAATACGTGGGTGTACGTGCCTCTATATACATACATTATATATACATGTATATATATATATGTATATGTATATACAAATCTATCTATATGTGTATATATACATACATGTGTGTGTGTGTATTACATAATTGCCTATTTACTTTCAGCCTTGTTTGGGCGAAATAGCTTACAGCACTGACTACTAACCATCGAACTTTGTGCTATTTCACCTTCCTTTTTGGTTGTATTTTTAATGACTGGCGAAATAAATGCTAATAATATCCAAAACCATCGTCGTACGAACAGCAAATCTGGTTTAGAAAGTAACGAAAGGAATTAAATCATAATTTATTATCTACTTAAGAAAAAGTACGATCCTCGCCTGCTATTTATTATATATATATATATATATATATACTTCAAACACTTGGGATTTTATCTTCAATGCCATCTTGCTATCCTGACTATTTCTGTTTTAATTTACAATGGAAGTATTGCTGATAAATATCGCTAAACAATACTTCCTTTTGTTCGTCTCAGATTACTATCTTTTCTTATTTTTTTTTTCAATTTTTAATGGCTATCCCTTATTTATATCAGAGAACACAGACCTTTGTGTTGTTGTGTGTTGTGTTGTTGGTTTGGTTTAGTCTATCTCTTCTCTTTTCTGTCAAGTTGTATGGGTATAAATTTACATATAGATTTTTGTCAAGTTGCCCGTCTTAAATTACAGTATCCTATAACTTGCAAACATTAGCCGTATTTGGGCGAGGAGACATTTAAATAACTCATCAAACACGGCTTTTTTTTTTAAACTTGAATTTTTCATTCATATATATATATATATACATACACACACACATATATATACACACACATATATATATATATGTGTGTGTGTGTGTGCAAAAAATACTAAATGCTTATGTGGTGCTTATTATTTCATCTTCGATTATGGTTTTTGTTCGTTAAAGGTACATTTAAATATGTACAATGAACTCCTTCGCTGACAACGATGATGATGATGATGCCCTTGGGAAAAGTCATGAACATTATTATTATTATTATAACTTGCAAAGAAACCTGAAACCTGTGACTCTAAGAAATCCTAGGAACTATTACCAAATCCAGTAGGTTTCATGCTGTCATATTTAACTGGTACAGACACAAGATCCGAACTATCGATTCAAGTTGATTTCCTTCATCAGTATTATTTTATTCTCCATTTACTTCCTCTAATCAACGATTGATGACAACTAAAATGTAAGCTCCGCGGAAAAGAGGTGCCTTGAACTTGCAATCCGATAACTTTATATCTGAAAATTTTAGTCAATGAATTTCAAGTTTTGATACGTCCTTACTACGAACTGAATAAGTAGTATTATGGGGCAATCGTTAATTTCATTACATTTCTATTGCAGCTGCAGATAATTTTTTGTTTGGATAGTATGTTTTCAATGCATTGAATAGGATTCTAAGACTAACCAATAATATGGCTTCTCCCTAAGTTGGCCTAAACTGTACAGCTAATAATAACATTACGAAGTCTCATTCGTATGTTGACAGAAAGAACTGCTTCAGTTGGGATTTTGACTTTATTTCCTATTAATCGTTCACAGAAACATTTCAATTATTCTACATGTGCATAAAATATTAATATTGTTTTGGCTAGCTTTTTTACTTGGTATGCCAGAAGAAACCGTACAGAATGCAACAGGTGAGGTTCGGTAATCTCATTTAGAAAATACCAGACGCTGTCAAGACAAGGAGACAGAAACCTGTGCATACTTTTGATATTATTAGCTTGCTCAGAACTGTGTAAATATGAAAGAGGTACAGCAAAACCTGGAACTAATAATCAATTGTTCACTTGTTACACTAGCAGTAATAATTTTTAACATCCAGTATACTCCAGTTAAAACGAAGATATGACTAATATCATAATCCCTATGTTTCACTAACAATAGGATTATGTTTGTATATACAAAAAGCACAAAACAAAACGAAAACAACTAGCAACAGTATTAGCATTTAAGTGAGATTTATACTACAATAATGATTAAAGATAGAGCTCTTGTATATGATGTAGGCTAGATAATTATCATCATAATCTTTTTAACGTCTGCTTTTCCATACCTGCTTGGATCAGAGAGAGCTTAGTCAGGCTGATTTTCTATGGTTTGGACACCCTTTCTGTTGCCAACCTTCTCTTGTTTCCAAGGAAGGTAATGTTTTCACAGGATATTGGAAATGAATGACTGTATGACAATGGCACTCATTTAGAACTATCATACACTGTCAAAGCAAGGAGACATACATCATCATCATCATCATCGTTTAACGTCCGTTTTCCATGCTAGCATGGGTTGGACGTTTCAAGAACAGCGGGTCACTCTACGATCCAAGGTTAGCACAGCAGGTCATCCTGCGATCCATGAACTCACTTCATTTGTCGGGTCTTCACAGTCACAGCATATCTCATAAATGTATATGCTTATGCTTTAGTATTTTGCTTGGGCATATATATATATATATATATATATATATATATATATATATATATATATAAAATCAAGCTTCTTTCAGTTTCTGGCTACAAAATGCACTCGCAACCCTTTGGTTGGTCCAGTGCTATAGTAGAAGACACTTGCCAAGGTGCCAGGCAGCGAAATTGAGCATGAAACCATGTGGTTGGGAAGAAAACGTTTTAACACAGCCGCACCTGTGTCTGTGAAGCCCCTATATATAATTCAAAGTGCCAAGTATACTTTTATCAGAGAAAATTTGACGTTTTATGAGGATTTAATTGGATAGCTAAGACAATTATTTGTATGTTTATAACTATTAGATGTTTTGCAGACACATTTTAGAGGTCAAGTTCTGCCAAAATTTGGTTCTATCCCCCAATCAACCAATCCAATTAAGTGCTTTCAATAAAATGAGTAGCCTTTTGCCAATGCCAAAGAAATCAAATCTTTAATATTAATACTTAATGGTTTCCCTGTCCCTCTTGGTCCTTGAGAATATGAAATTGTGTTAGATTCTAAACTGATATTAGATGAGCTAAATTGGATGTCTCTCATCTTAATTACTCCTTATCTGGGTTTTTACTCTATTGAAAGTTTGCATTTGCTTTGGAAGAGCACTAAAGATTGTAAACCAAGATGTTGTTGAAACATCTTTAAGCCTTTAGCATTTGGACTACTCTGTCAAATGTCACTCATGATTATTTATTCACATTGTTTTAAATTAATCATCCACTATCTTGTAGCTTTGAGACTTTGGTGATCTGAGTGGTTGTTTTTAGACTGATATTGTAGTGTAGGTGTGAGAGGTTGGACCTAGCCTGTTTGTGCATAAAACAAGTAGGATGTTTTGGCCAGATATGACTGACTTAAATGCTAAAAGGCTATAAAGGGTTCTTTTTTTAAAAAAACAAACAAGGAACTGATACCTTTGAAAATATATATGTTATAAGTATTAGGGGTGATGTACAGATTTAATACATATGAAAGAAAAAGGTTTTTCATATATATATATTATATATATAATTCTTTTTTTGTGTTGGAACTCAAAGTAGATAAAGCTATAAATAATAGCATGAAGAATATAGGGCAGAAATCCCTTGGATGGAAAAAAGTTGAAGGCTGACCAATTTATTTTCTTTAACCCAATATTCTACATGCTCTTTTTATAGCTTTATCCACTTTGAGTTCCACTATAAAAATGGTTTCATACCCCTTGAAGTTTTTATCACCACTTAATGTTCATTTTCCATGGGTTGGACTGCTCAACAGCCACTGGCAAGCCAGAGGACTGTACTAAACTCCAATGTTTACTTTGGCATGGTTTCTATGGCTCTTTTCCTAATGCCAGCCACTTTACTGGGTGCTTTTTGTGTGACTCTGGCACCAGTAAGACCACCAGGTAATTCTCTCACACACAAGATAACATATAGGACGGTGACAAAAAAATACTCAAGCTGTGTTCATAAAACTTTCACCTAATTTCCTTTCTCATGTCACTAATACTTTCAAGAGAAGTATAATTATCACAACCTGTTTTTGAAGTCCCTTCCATTGGTTGATATCTCTAACATAGTTACTTGTGGGCAATATGTGTTTTTTTTTTTCTTTTTTGTATAAGTTTGTGTGTGTGTGTGTGTGTTTTCTAGTCTGAGTATTTGAAAATTCTTAGAGACATTTCTGAAGAGATCATAATCTGTACTTTCATTTTCATTAGTCAACTTAAGTATATGTATATTTAAATGTGTATATATACACACACCTGCTTGCTTAGCCAGCGGGGTGGCGTCATTCGAAGGCTAAAACAATGCGAACGCATTGTGACCAGCGATGTGTAACAACATCTGATGGTCTGGTCGGTCAAGTGATCAAGTGATATATACACACACATACACACACCTTACAAATGTTCCTGTCTTCTTATGTGGCATTTGATAAGATGTTTCTTTCAACTTTGAAATACCTTGATATTTTTTTTCCAATTTTTTTTTACCATACCTTCCTCTTAGGCCCGTGTTTGGTTTTCTACTTCTTTCAGTATAATTTTTTCCCTTTTTCATTTGTTTTTATTTTGTTTTCCCTACACACACACACTTGACTTCTCCTTCTGTCTCTTTTTGTATCTCAGACACTACTCTGACCTTACAGTTATTTGTTCTCTTTTGTCTTTGCATATATTTGTTTACTTTTCAAACCGTATTCCCCTCAATGTTTGCTCTTCAACTTTGTCTCTCTCTCTCTAAATGTTTATCTCTCTACTCGGCATTGTCTGGTCTGTTCTCAATTTCTGTAGCCATCTGTTTAACCTTTTATTCATGTGTATGCTTACTTTTTTTTTTTTTTACCCTTCTTGTCTTTTCTCAGATGTTGATTGATTGACATCATTTTTTCTTTCCCCCAATTAATAGATCTGTCTTTTGCCACATTAAGTGTTACTAATTTTCTCTTGTTACACTCTTCTAATTATCTCTCTATTATAAATACATTCTCACTACTCGGTCTTATCTTTCTCTTCATGACTACACTGCAGTCATACAGACTTTCTCACTTTTTTTGGTGGTACATTTTTTTTTCACCTCTCATCTTATCTCTATTTTGCTTATGCTTGTACTAAATATACACTGATGAGTTAAAAGTGACAGTGAAGCCATACAACAATGTAATATATGGAACGAAATGAGTTGATAGCAGTTAGCTAGATGTATTAATGTAAATATAAGGGATCAACTAAAACAAGTGTTGATAAGCTTGATATTATAGTCACACATGAAGTCTTTCTCTGCCACACGTTTTCATTTCTTATTTAATTAGTTTGCCAAAATGTGTATCTGTTTAAAAGATAATTTTAGATATATAAAATAACTTATTTTAATACTAACCAATGTCATCTTATGCTTAAGAATTTTATCACATTTGTGTATTTGACTTTTAGTTTTCAAATAATGGCGTTAAAAGTTTTTCTAAACTTTAATTAAAATATTTTCTTATTATTGGTGTTTGAATATTGCATGTGATCTTAGAAGATTTAAAATCATTTGAATAGAAAAATCTTTGAATCAAGAATTTGGTTCAAAAAGCCTTGTAATGTAAATAACTTTTCCATAACATATAAATTCTCCTCTTATCAAGAGCTGTGCAAAGGGCACTTACTGTTTTATACTAATCATATTTTTAGTTATTTATAGAGATTATCCATAATTTGTTATCTATTTATTTACTTGCTATAAAATTTCAAAAAAACAAAACAGACTTAGATAAATCTCTTTTGCATAAAAATTTACTTATAATTCATTTTCTAATTTGTTTTATGTGGATTTATAGTTTTTTTTTTGTGTGTATGCATAAATTTCTTTCTTCACAAATATATATTGTTTTAATTTGGAAACCTTTTTTATGCTTTATTTTGTTTTATTTTCTGTATTATATTTAGTCTGTCCCATTTGTATAATTTGGTTATAAGTTTGATGAAAGGAAATAACCATTCTCTCTATTGGAATATCAGTTAAAATGCTGATTTTTGGTTCTTTAAAATTGTCTTTATTCCCTGTAGAAAATAAATTGCTGAAGTTAGAATTAATTGAATTAATACCCATTTTAACATGAACTGCTCTTCACTTTATGATTAATTTATTCAAAGAATATATTCAATTGTTATTACAATAGAGTTGGTTTCCAATTAAAATTGATTTTCGTTTTTGCATTATGCATTGTATATTGCCAATTTTTTTGTCTATTTTTAGTACTTGGTACTATTCTACCTTTGGCTGACAGTAAATTTTTATAGAATATTTGTCTAAATAAGGATAGCTCACTAACTCTATCATTCTATATTTATGCTATCTACTACCAACTAATCTTTCCTTATTCATTCCACCACACCATCAACTTAGTGTACAATTTTCCCAACCAGTACCTTCTACATTGGGTTCTATAAGACTTTCTATTGAGTTACACAAAAATGTATGACAGTTTTATCGGTCATCTTGCTCTTTCATTCTCTAGTCTTCTGGTTAAGATCTCTTCCTACTGCTTTACTCTACCTGGTTTATATATAGTCAAAGATAAGTCTTTGGTTTTATATTATTAGATATTCAAAACTATCTGTTAGTATTTCTGTTTATATTATGTAATCTGTAATTAATTAATAGTGATTTTTCAGCTCAGAAAAAAAATTTTCATGAAAGAATTTATATTATGCATTCATTTGTGGCTTACTTGCTGTGGCCAATGATAAAAGAAGTGTATTGGATTTTACTACAAAAAGGCAGGTGGTTCAGTTATGTTATGCTATTAATACTTAATGATGCTTCCTTTAATGATTACATAATCTCAGAGAAGAATTGAACTAGACCTCCATGGGAATATTTTGTTTGGGATACTCATTGAAATACGATTCTGGCTTCAAAAGATGTGAGCTTCAATGAAAAATGTTTTGTAATAACTGATGAATTTCTGTGTGTGCTTGTATTGTATGTGAATGATGGCTGGACTATGTTGGTTTGTTGATAGCATTTCATGCAATGCTTTATAACTACTACTGCTATTACTACTACTACTTTTGTTGTTGTTAGAATAGTGAGTTGGCAGAAGCATTAGAGCATTGAAAAAATTGTCTTATAGTATTTGTTGCAGCTCTTAACATTCAGAGTTCAAATCACACCATCATTGCCTTTCATCCTTTGAAGGTTGATATGTTAAATAAAGTGTCAGGTACTGAGGTTGATATAACCAACTAATTTCTCTCTTTAAATCTTGGGCCTTGTGCCTATGCTAGGAACAATTGGTGTCGTTGTTAAGTGTGATAGTTATCCATGTCTTTTGAATGTCCTCTCAGACTCTGGGGAGAACTGTAATAGAGAGTAGTTCAGAAGATTTGCATTTTGCATGAGAAAGGATTAAGCAAAACTGTTTAATGCAAGAGGTTATAAAGTGAGACAGTAAGAGTAATACAAGGAGAAGCAAGTCCCAATCTTTTTGAATGTTATAGATGTGAGGCTGAAATGCTCTCACTTACAATAGCTTTTTGACTACTTATTTGTTTTGTAATTTCAAATAGTCTTTTTAAAATTAAAAAAAATTTTTTACATACTACTAACCTCGAAGAAAGGTGGGATAGCTGAAAACATATACTAAGTGACTAATATACTTTCCATAGTTGATGTATTTGTTTATCAGGATATGCTACAACAATTGATATTATAGTCTTTGTTCATAGTTATAATTTTGAATTTATTATTATTATTATTACAACCATTGAGTTGAATATTTTAAATTTTTCCTTATTTTATATTTACCTTTTATCACCTTTAAAGTATTAGCTTTAATGTTCCATCAGAATTTGTAATTTTTGCATATTACAAAGCGTAATAACCTTAGCAATCCTACTTATGGATTATACAAATCCAAGATCACCAATCGATGCTTCTGTGTGTTTTTCTAGCAAATCCACAAGTTGGTGTGGTACATTGATGATCAAATTAACTACAATAAAACCAGCAGTGGAAGTAGCTTAGTTTATCATATTACATAAGGTTGGATGCTTCTTATTGCTAACACCTAATATGGCTAATTCACCAGGCCTAGATTTTGCCAGCAGATTAAGGTTATTTACATGTTATTATTTTCTATTGCCTTTAGCAAAGAAACATTTAGATGATTTTGTTTCATACATTGCAAACTTGTCCAGCTGATGCTAACATGGAGAAGTGCTCATTAAATTGGCGATCGTTTCGAGCTTGGAAAAGTTAATTGTCAGTAATAGATTTTTTTTGTTCATTGTTTTTAAAAGAAATTTACTGAAAAGTGTCTTGTATTTGAATAAATTTTTAAAAAGGGCAAAGGTTATATTCTTTGCGCACAGGCAAAATGTATCATTATATATTAGACACTTCAATCACAACACATTCTCCTCTTTTTAGGAACATGTCACACATGTAGTATGTGATTGGAGTGCTTTTGATGAAGATTGTCCTAGAGGCTGACCAAGGGCTAAACAACTACATTTACAAAGTTGTTGTTGATATTTCTGTGTATGTGTTAGTGCATGGTCACATCAATGCATACCTCTATACCTTCTACTTCTCCATATCTCATATATTTGACTATTAACACTTAGTGTAAGATCATTTTAAAAAGTCTAACAGTTTGTGTTTAGACTTTAGTCATTGACTTTGAATCTCAATTTGTTTCTAACATGATCTTATGTTATTGTAGTACTTATGACATTGGATGAATCAATGGAGATATTTTATATCCAGCTATTCATTAGAAAAAATTCAGCTAGGTTTTGAACATTGTTATTCTATCATTCTAGTATTTAATTAAATTTTTAAAAAACCCCTAATTTTAATACTGTATCACCAGACACTCTTCAGGCTGTGATACGTTAATTTCAGATTATTCTTTAGATACCAGAAAATTTAGTATATGTTTTTATAATTACAGCAGTCTTTGCTGGTGTTTATTCACATAACAAGCTCAATTCTGCACATGTAGGTTAATATTTTCTTTTAATGGAAATCTGCTAGAATTAAATTTGATTTTTCTCTTTACACTAAGTATTCATTGGTGTTTTTAATGGGCGTTTTTACGAGCTAATTTTTTTTATAATTGTTACTGTCATGACTTTCAAAATATTTTAGCCAAAACCAAATCAGAACTTTCTGAGATATGATATAAATTATTTGGCTGGAAAAATGTCAAAGGCTGCCTATGGGACATGAGCCCACATTTTCTATGGGTAGCCTTTGACTTTTCTTTTTACCCCATCCATTGTATTTTTAACCCAATATTTTATATGCTATTATTTATAGTTTCTCTCTTTCGAGTTTCATTGTTAAAAATATTTTATTTTTAATGTTTCAGTTTGTTATTTTTGTACTTCACTTTTGACCAATCAGTGTTGAGAAATCTTGAAACTAGAATTCTGAAACCTGAATTAGTTTTCTCCAATCATCATCGTCCTTATCAGTTTAATGGCGTATTTGTTAAAGTTAATTGAAAAAAAAACCTCTCTCATACTATATTATATAATTAGAATTATATGACTATGAACTTAATTGTTTATAAAATCAATAAATAGGTATTGTAATTCTGAGCTTCTTTAGTATTTTGTTGTTGGTATTTCCTTTTGTTCAATTACTCTGTCCAAGATGCTAGTAAAATATGCTTGAATAAACACAAGTCAATTTAGGTTACTAATTATTTGATTATATACCACACAGTCATCTAAGTAACTATTCAAACTCAATAAGGTGAATAAGAATTATGATTCATATACTGTCTTGTTAATGAAAGCAATGTCTCATCTAAAATTCTTAAGGTAACTTTCATGAAATTTTCCTGTTATAATTTTACTTTGTGCCAAGTTTACTACACTAATCAATGTTTTCTAGTGATCTGTTAATCTATTCCTCTAGGTACTTTTCTATTATACTTTTAACTTTGAAAAATATTTAGATCTTTAAGTTAGGAAATGTCAAGATCTTGAAGTTATGTTTACTCAAGAATAAAAAATATCTTTTGTGTAATTGTAAGCTGAAAATAGTTATTAAGATCAAATTTATAATTATTTTTATTTCTTGGTTGTAAAAGTTTTACTAGATGTAGTAAGACTAATGATACTAATTGAGGGTAGTTGTTAGTGTTCTGTTCCAATTATTGCAAGTTAGTGGTGAGCAGGAATGGGTAAACAAGAAAGTATATATATATATATATATATAGGATATTTTAATGCTTAACACTTTTAAGAATGTATGAGAAACCTAAGACTCATTTTAATTCTTGAAATATGTTTTAAGAATATTTTTATTCGCCGTCTTTAGAAAAACCATAAGTTTAAAAAAAAAATTTTTTACTGATATCAGGTGTTGCAGAAATACCTACTAATAACCTAAACAGTGTGAAGCTTACAGGTATCTATTAATGTTAAGAATTCAAAATAATGTATAGTAGTTTCTGGAAGCATCTTTTAAACTGTTCTTGCCTTTTGCTAGGTAGTTTCTCGCTGGTGAATTTCGTCTGGTGTTATTTTTGTTCAAAGCACACTTTCTCTCTAAATTGGCCTATCAGTTACTGTTACAATTTAAATAATCAAGCTCTGTTTTCTTTTCTTTTCTAAAGGGCACAATTCTGTTTTAATAAACTAACCTATTTTACCATCAGCCTTCAAGTGACAGGTGTTAGCTTTTGATGGTAACTCTGCCAACTCTTCTGTTTATTTATATATAGCTCACAACATTTGTAGTTTATATTATTGTAATATTTTTATGAGGTAAAACAACAGGAACCTAGTTCCTTGTGGACTATCCTGTATAGAGAACAAGTGAATAAACACGAGCAATGTTAATCTACCTTTAAAAAAAGAAAATTTCAAACGTGACAATCTCGATATCGCTTTCTCTCACATTACCTTCTCCTGACCCACATTCAAAGCTTTCAAACACTGTTGCAAACTAATGAAATATTAGTCACTTTTACAATACTGTCATTTCTTTACCGACAGTAATTTGTTTCCATCTTGCAGTACCTGTGCAAAAGTAGGTGGAATGAGCCATTAAGTACCTTTGACACATAGTGCAGTGCTAGTGTCTATTTGGGTTGTATATCATACACTGAACTTAGCCATTCACTTAACCCCCTTCTGTGTGTATATGTATGCGTGTTGTGTGTGTGAATAACACTTCAATTTTTCATAGATCTTTCTTAATGTTTCTAGCCCAGAGAGACAATAGATGCCAAATGTTTAAAGAAACTTATTATATAAACTGTTCTTTTAGTTGGAAGATTTATGACATTTCCACCTCACAGAATGTTTCATCTGGAGTTAAATGCCACTCATAATATTTTTATGGCTTACAAAAGAATTAACTTAACGTCAAGGTAACTTCAAATTTTTTTCTGTTGGCCTGTCACTATGCTGATTATATATAGATATTTATGCAGTGTGAACTAGTGGCTGTATAGTGTTCTGGTATGTGCTAATCAGCAGGACAGCTTATTTTTTAATGTAGTATATGAAGTGTATATAGGGTTGCAGTACTCTTTCAGATATGTGAGTGGTACTGCAATATGAGTCAGACTTTAATTTTAAGAGAGGATTATTAATGAATGATTAGAACTGAATTATTTTGAGCAGACACCCTAATAGACAATATTGTCATTGTTGTCATTTTAACATCCACTTTTCCCTTGCTTGCATGGGTTAGGCAGTTGACTGAGGAAGATTTTCTAGTCCTGGATGCTCTTTCTGTTGCCAACACACACCTGTTTCCATGCAAAGTAATATTTCCCCATGACCAGACATGTTTTTGCAGAAGATTGGAAACTAATGCCACTGCATGACAGTGACACTCGTTTACAACTATCACACAATGTCAAGACAAGGAGATACAAACACACATACATATGACAAGCGTCTTTCATCTTCCCGTCTACCACATCCACACTGTATCTATATTGGGACAGCACCTTCAAGGGTACTGTCGATGACATATTTATCTAACTTGGATGGATGAAAGGCAAAGTAGACCTGCGCAGGTTTTGAACTCACAATGTAAATGTTTGTAACCAAGATGTTTTATCCAATGCTCTTCTAATTCTGCCATCTACCATACCATATGCTAAATAGTATTCCTAGATATACAGTATTTTTAGCTTTGTTGATAACAGGGAATTAATCATACTCCAATTACAGAGAAATACCTTGCTATTAATTTAGTAATAAAATCAAATCTTATTCTCAATGCTCAGCAAATATAAGTAGATAGCTACTTGCATTTAACTGAAATTTTCTTGCATTTCCCTGATGTGTATTACTGACAGAGATGTATTTCAGTGAAGACTGAAGGTCCATGTCTGCTTTTTTTAAAAATTTAAATTATAAACATATGCTACACATATATATGTTAGATGGTATGTTCATTAGTAATATGAAACAACCAAAATGTGTGTGTCTGTCTGCTTGTATTTATGGTGAAATGGAAACTTTGACAAGGTTATTGGTTCAGGAGCTGAGTTCATATCCTACTGCAGGTGTTTTGCTATATCTGTAAGCAGGGTACTTTTTGTTTTGGTTTGCTTACATTGAGAATAGCTGAAGAAACTACCTTCAGTAGTCTAGTATACTATCCAGGAGCTTTTGTTTTATGAAAATGTTCACTAAGCATCATGTGTTGTTGAGGTTAGGTGAAGATATTAACTGATGCATTTGAAGCACCTCCACTCCGTCTAAGAGTCTTGTCTTATGAGTTAGTGGCCTTACTAATGTAGGGTGCCATGAAAAAAATGTACCCAGTACACTCTGTAAAGTGGTTAATGTTAGGAAGAGCAAGCATCCAGCCATAGAAACCTTGCCAAAGCAGACATTGGAGACCAACATGGCCCTCATGCTAGTCGGATCCTGTTGAACCATCCAACCTGTTCCTACATAGGATATGTATCTTGAATGATGATGAATATTCTTAAACTCCGCTTTGTCAAAATGAAATCAAAATTTGTTATCTATTTAAAAAAAATAAACTTTATCTCTTTACTCTTCAGATTTCCCTACTGTCTAACATCACGGATACAAATATATGTTGTTTTTCCTTCTGATAGCTAAGTAATTCTGTTATCTCTTGTATTTTGCTCTACGGCAAAGTACTGAAAATTACTTAGATTTTACATTTGAATGTCAAGAAAGACCTTCAGCTATCTAAAATATTTTGCTCATATGAATGTCTGAATTTCCACAATTATCATTTGATAGTGGCATGAGTCGTCATCATCATTGTAATATCAACTTTTCCATATTTACATGGGCTGGGTGTAGTTTATTGAGGCAGATTTTCTACAGCTGGATGCCCTTCCCGTTGCCAACCCTCATGTTTCCGAGCAAGGTTATGTTTCTCCAGACACGTTTTTCATAGAATAGTGGAAATAAATTACACTGCTTGTATGACAGTGACACACAACTAAATATGAAAAGATATAAACAAATTGAATTTTGTTTTGCTTTTGGTTTCACAATCTCAATGCTTAAATTCAGAAACAACTTTTTAGGGGTCAACATTGTTTTCTTCCAGTTGGTTACTAAAATATAAATCCTACTGTGGACTGGCTCTGAGTTTTGCCTCAGGATTATGTTCTTAACATGGTTCTATATGTCTTTGTTCTACCTATATTTTCTTTTATTTTTTATGTTTAATTTTAGTCATCATTTCTTACAACATACAGATCTTTACTTGTGAAAACTTCTGAAAGAGTTTAACATTTTTTTTATCATTGTTATCATATACGCACTGGTGTGGTTGTGTGGTAAGAAGCTTGCTTCCCAACCACTTGGTACTGGGTTCAGTCCCACTGCATGGCATCTTAGGCAATTGTCTTCTGCTATAGCCTCAGGCTGACCGAAGCCTTGCGAGTGAATTTGGTTGATGGAAACTGAAAGAAGCCCATTGGCTGCAGTTCAATGACTAAAACAAGTAAAAGATAAAGATATTGAGCAAAATATGTTGGATTTCACTTCTTCTTTCCTTACTTTTTCACTTTTTTTCTTTTGTGGTGGAGAGGATTCTGTTTTCTTACCAACTGAATTGTTACCTAAACCAAACTTTCTGTATCCAATCCCTTTTGAAGTGGCGTCTATTAGCACAAAATCAGTTGTTGTTTTAGGAAATACGATAAATCTTGGCAGGAAAGACTGAGTTAGTGGTATTTGAAAAGCAGGATGTAACTTACTGCCATTATCAATCTGCAGCATGTGCTACTTTTTATGTTTGTTATTGTTCATCAGCATCATCACCACTACCACCACCATCAGCATCACCATCAGGCCTGTTTTGTAGTTTTAAACGAGAAAATTAAATAAAGCAACCACTTGTAAAAGTTTGTGATTTTATTTGTTTTATATATACAATCTTTTGTTTAAAATAATAGTGTTTCCATAATATTTTTAACAGTAGTGACCAAGTATAAGCATTCAATTATTTTAATATAAATGTAAATCAGTTTAGGAGGCAGCAACTTATAATTAATATGTAATTTTAATCATCAGTTTTAGTAATAGAATATACAACTGGAGAAGAAGGATAAACTATTGTTTCATGTACTCTTTACTCTTTTACTTGTTTCAGTCATTTGACTGCGGCCATGCTGGAGCACCGCCTTTTTTTAATCGAGTTACTCGACCCCGGGACTTATTCTTTTGTAAGCCCAGTACTTATTCTATCGGTCTCTTTTGCCGAACCGCTAAGTGATGGGGACGTAAACACACCAGCATCGGTTGTCAAGCAATGCTAGGGGGACAGAGACAGACACACAAACACACACACGCATATATATATACATATATACGATGGGCTTCTTTCAGTTTCCGTCTACCAAATCCACTCACAAGGCATTGGTCAGCCCGGGGCTATAGCAGAAGACACTTGCCCAAGATGCCACGCAGTGGGACTGAACCCGGAACCATGTGGTTGGTTAGCAAGCTACTTACCACACAGCCACTCCTATATGTTATTTGCATTTAAGCAATAGGTTGATTGCTTAGTGTATTTATTGCTTGGGTGGTGCTTCAGTAATATTTGTACAATCATGTTCACTAGCAAAGTTGTTTTAGTTGCTATAGAAAAGCAAAAATCTGTGATGGTTGATAATATTTTCTACTTGGACTTTTTTTTAATAGATAGGCACACCCTTTGTTATTAGAACAATACTGGATTATTATCAAAAAGGATGTTTTTTAGACTAGGAAGGTTACAGAAGTGGTCTACAATTTTAAATGTAGCTGATACTATATATGCTCAGAATGTGATATTCCAAGGCATATTAGTCAAAATTATAAATTACAATGTTAGGCATTTATAATCGTTAAGCTACAAATAGGTAGCTGTGGTTGTTTCAACATCAATATTTTTCTCATTTAGTTTGATATCCAGAGTTGAAAGATATCCACATGAAGAATATTATAACTTGCAATATCATGTATGATTATGTATTATTTAACATAATGTATCAGTTTACATTGTCTTTTGAGCTTGTCATAGCATTTTCAACGTTTCTCAGATCCATAAAAAAAACATTTTATCTTTCCCTTTGAAGCCTTTTTTTTAATCAAGTCTTTATTTTTTTGTAAGATAGGTAATTATAGATTTAATTTACCTCATGGAAACCCTTTTATATCTTCATACCTGATGAACTTGCATTTAATTGTAACTTAGAGTTAAATTTAGCACAAGTGAATTGGGAATGTGATTATAACTGATGCATCAGTTAATGTATATATTTGAGAGCTGATATGCTGCTATGACCATATATATATAATATGTGTGTATTACAGATGTTAGAGTCTGGTGGTAGAATATGCAAGAGCCTGGTGGTAGAATATGCAAGTTAGAAGTGGGTGAAAAAATTTGTGACAAAATCTTTCAATGGTAGCTGGATAGGGTTTCAATGCAGAGCTTTATGCAGAAGTTTGTGGTGATAATTATTTTAATCAAATTAAAAACGGACAGCCATAGAGAAATGATGTGTATGAAGCTGGAGAATATCAAGTAAAGATATAGAAAATAAAGATGCATAGTATATAAAATGTAAACAAGTGATGTTATCTCTGGTAGTTAGCTTGTTGTTCTGGAATCTGTCAGTCTGTTTCCAGAATGAGAAAATTATTTTTGCAGACTGAAAGCTATAGGAATGTGGAGAAAACAATACCATAATAGATGGTATTGTTGCATTAAAGAAGGCACTTGGCAACATATAACCTGGAGATAGTAAAAGAGGTTTTTTTTTTTTTTTTTTTTTTGGTTTTTCAGATGTTGTTTAAGTAGTAGAATGGCTGGGTAGATTTTTAATAATGTTATTGAGTTCAGATTTACTTCGGCGCAGAACACCTTGTTTTGCATTGCCTTGGTTAACTGATATGTCAGAATAGATAGCAGATTTTTTTTAGAAATTGTCGATTGGTTTTATCTCATTATATACGTTCCTCTATTGTAAGCATAATACCTTTCTGTCTTGTAATTTCTTGAAATTTTGATGTTGTGAGGGGTGGCTTTTTTTGAGGAATTGTTGTAAAGTCTAGTTTTAAATTTATGACATGAAAGATTACATGTTTCAACTTAAATTAAAAAACAATTCAGGATGCAAGCTTATTGTTGTTACATCAGAAACTTCATCTTCAACCAGGAAGATTTGACAAAGTGAAGTATAACAGTAACAGCGCAATAAAACTAATAGACATTTGTTTTACAACAAAATAATACTGACAGCTTATAGGTAGCTTGCCAATATATATTGGTGGGTAGATAGGTCAGAAAGTTATTCTAAATTTAGTCAGTCAGTTGGCCAAAATGATTAGTCCATCAGGAATATGAATCCATTATGAATACTGTTTGGTCATTGTGTGACTATTACAAAGGCTGCTTTGTTTTCTACCCTTCAGCTAATGATTTACTCTTGTCATTGTAAACACTAATAAGAATTAGTGTCTAAAGAAATAACATTTCCATCCTTGTCATTGTTTTGTATAATATCAGTCCAGATGTACCTGTTATTATTTTAAATCTTGATGTTTCAAATAGATTCTAATCAGCATTTCCTATCGACAAATACTTCATCTTAGAGAATGATGATTTGAATATTTCTCTCTTGATGTAAGGAAGGGTCTTTAATGAATATATTTCTTTCAGTAGTTTGTTCCTTATCATGTTTTTTTTTTGTTTTTAACATAATGATTAATTTAATTTTTTTTTAAATTATTTTGCAGAGGAAAAATCAAGTTGATCCAGAAACCAAATTCTCCAAATTACAGAAAATTGGAAAAGGTTCTTTTGGAGAGGTCTTCAAAGGAATTGACAATGAAAGCAAACAAATTGTTGCTATTAAGATCATAGATCTTGAAGAAGCTGAAGATGAAATTGAAGATATCCAACAAGAGATCATGGTGCTGTCACAATGTGACAGTTCCTATGTCACCAAGTATTTTGGATCCTATCTCAAAGTAAGTTATCATTATTTTACTATCTGCGTTTCTGTGTTTGCATTGGGTCAGGTGAAATTTGTTGAGGCAAATTTTCTACAACTGGATGCCCTTGCTGTCACCAACCCTCACCTGTTGTTTCCCAGGTAAGGCAATATTTCCTCATAGTGAGACATGCTTTCGTGGAAGATTGGAAACATTTGTATGATAGTGACACTCATTTACAACTCTTGTGTGATATCAAGATGTTGAGACAACACACACACACACACAATGAGCTTCTTTCAGTTTCCATCTACCAAATCCATTCACAAGGCTTTGATCTGTTCATCGGTAGAAGACACTCACCCAAGGTGCCATGTAGTGGGACTGAACTAGAAACCACAAGTTTGGAAAGTGAATGGCTGTGTGGTTACACAGCCATTCCTGTACTTAAGTTAAATTGCTGTAATTTCATCTGGACAGTCAGAGGATGATGGCTGACAATTAGAAGCTAAATTTTCACCAGTGTTTTAATCATTGATTATATTTTAAGATTTTTAGAATAAGACATCCTTTCATTAGACTTTTTATTCAGATCAGAAATATATCCATAATTTTTTTCTCTGAAGA
Source organism: Octopus sinensis (assembly GCF_006345805.1). Lineage (NCBI taxonomy): Eukaryota > Metazoa > Mollusca > Cephalopoda > Octopoda > Octopodidae > Octopus > Octopus sinensis. The sequence continues at coordinate 16,604,868 of NC_043006.1, read as the reverse complement.
GATTACTGTGTACAATATGATGTAATCTGCATGCTAAATAATGACATATTATCAAGCTATTTTCTCTTATTTAAACTCCTTGAACATCTTATATAACTTAATTCTATTTATATACGCTACTTGTATTTGAAGCTTATCCTTCAAGATAAATGTCATTGAAATTTTGCCTTTTTGTGTTTTTGTCTTGAATAATTTTAATATGTGATAAAAATTATCTGCTGGTAATTTTCAATTATCGCTTAATTGTTATTGCATTAAATTAAGCCATTGTACATTAATATTTTACAGACATTATTCTTTGATCTTAAACTGTTTTGGTAGTATAATTGACTTAATTTGAGAATTTAACAATTTACTGAAAAATCATCTTGATTTAAATAATTGGAAGTAAAATCTTTTGAGTGGGAAATATTTTTACAAATAACAAGCAAAGTTATTTATACTTCGTGATTCTGTTTCCTGATCCAGTTTTTACTTTGCTCACTTGTCTGGTGTTAGCTTGTAAAGTAAAATTATGAAAACATCCTCCTGAGATCTGACATAAGTTTTTCAATCCTGCTAAGTCTGTCACTTAACAGAGCTTGTGAAATAACAGGCCTTTAATCTAAACAGTAGTATGTCTGTCTACCTGGCATCTATTATATTACTTAATACTTTTCCCTCTTTCTGCTTTAGTTATAGATATTTTCCCTTAAGACAACTCCACTGTCAAATTACTTTGGTTATAGTTAATTTGAAAGTGGTGAGTCTAATAATTAAGCAATAATTGTTTAGTGTAATTGATATTTAAATGTAAATATATTAAATGTTCTTTTTTCCTCATGAGTAGACTTGCAAATTTATTTTCAGTTATTTTCATATGCATGAATCATAACTGACAATAGGTGTTTATTTATCAGTGAGGTGGTAGAACAGCTAGTGATATAGTTTTCTTTTTCTTCTTTTTTTTTTCTTGTTACACAGTCGAATGTTAGTAGGACATGGTTAGATTTTAGCTTTCTGCTTTATTTATATGTGAGGACTGATTCTTGTTGATATATTTTGAGCAATGTTAAAAATAAAATACGTTTATATTTATAACGTTCAGTTACTGCTATCAATAGCTGACTAGGTCACCAAATTACAGTTAATATAATTTATTTACACAAAGAAAATGACCAAGTGTATAGTATTGGACCAACCATCCTTAGTTTTTCTGGATGTAAGAGATAAAGACCAGAACTATTAGGTTAGTGACTTTTGTAGCCTGCAAAGGGATCATCCAGCCTATTAGAGAAACCCTTATCAACTTTTTTCATATTATATAATAACGATATATTAAACAAATCATATATAGTTTGTGCATTAAAAATAGTCATGTTACACTTTTTATTGAAAATACAAAAAGATTGTTATATTTTGTAAGACTATTTAAATAAAGCTGTTAGGCGAAACTTGAAGTAAGTCTAATATTTTTAGTTTAACAGAAGGAAGAGGCTTTCAATATATCAGGAAAACCTTCAAAAACCCTGCAAATTGTGTCTGCAATTTTAGTAGCTCTCTATGAAGTAAGTTAGTTGTTCCAGAGCATAGTTGATATCTAAGTTGTTTTTTTCCTAAATAACCACTTGTCTTATTCAAAACTGATTTTAACCATTGATTTACACAGTCAGTATTTGAGTTAAATAGCAACAGTTAAAATCTAGTTGGATAAAAAGCATATATTTGTGACCATCATAGGTGGCGGTCAGTTCACTTTTGTGAAGTGAGCCTGGCAGGAGGCTTGATATGTAAGTTTTATTTAAAGGTATTCAAGAACTGACAGTGTTATTTTGGAATTTAGACAATTTGTGCACCACTTCTCAAAGACACTTATAAGTTTTCTTTTTTAAGTTTCAAGTTAATTTTGATTCACCTATTGTGCCTGGAATGTGTGATATCAATCAACTAATATTATATAATTAATGAATGCTTTTTTTTTTATTACTAATTTTAGTATTTGAATTAAAGGAATGTTTGCAAATTTATTTTTAGGGGACCAAATTATGGATTATTATGGAGTATCTTGGAGGTGGATCAGCACTTGATCTTATGAAAGCTGGCTTATTTCAAGAAAATGATATTGCAATTATTTTACGAGAAATTTTAAAAGGGCTGGATTATTTACATTCTGAAAAGAAACTTCATCGAGATATCAAAGGTAATTTCTTCTTTTTTATCATGTTGCCAAAATGGAAGGAGAGAAAAAGAAAATGAATGAGAGATAACGAGCAAAATTTAATGGAAAATTATATAATTGGGACATTTTAGATTAACAGCTCAACACATACTTTGATTAGAGTTTGAATTCTGTTTTTGTTATAACTGCAGTTTTTATGTTGATAAACTAGTAAAACTCTTACTTACATACATACATACATGTCCAACCCATGCTAGCATGGAAAGTGGACGTTAAACGATGATGATGATGATGATGATAATACATACATACATACATACACACACACACACACACCATATCAGTTAATGTCTACTTTTCTGTGCTTGTATCAGTCAGGATTCATTGTCCTTCCTGTAACCAATCATCACTTATCTCCCAAAGGACTGGAAATGGATGATATCACTTGTATGACAATGACCCTCATATAAATCACATGGTGTCAAAATGGGATGGCGGGGGGGGGGGCACACAGACAGATATCTGCAACAAAAAAGCAAAGATTGTATTAAAAATGTATAAAAACAAAATTGTAACAAGTGGGAAAAAAGTTAAATTGTTATAAATCATTTATTTAAGTGCTAAAGGAACTCCTGAGTCACACTGTATAGTTGTCTGCACTATTTCATTCTGTGATGACTTTTTACTTAGTCATAGATTATAGGCACAGGCATGGTTCTATTGTAAGAAGTTAGTTTTCCAGCCACATGGTTTTGGGTTCAATCCCAGTGCATGGCACCTTGGGTAAGTGTCCTCTACTATACCTTCAGGCCAACTAAAGCCTTGTTAGTAGATTTGGTAGATGGAAACTTAAAGCAGCTTGTCATATTTATATGTATGTATGTACATATAATATATATATATATATATATATAAGCACCAACCGATCGTGGCCGTTTGCCAGCCTCGTCTGGACCCTGTGCTGGTGGCACGTAAAAAACACCCACTACACTCTAGGAGTGGTTGGCGTTAGGAAGGGCATCCAGCTGTAGAAACACTGCCAAACCAGACTGGAGCCTGGTGCAGCCTCCATGGCTTACCGGACCCCGGTCGAACCGTCAAAACGGATGTTAAATGATGATGATTATGATATATATATATAAAAGACGAGGTATAAATAATGGTCATTACATATTCTTTTATTTTTGTAAATACAACTTACAGTTGTTTCCGATAATCATTGTTGGATCATCCATCGATCCATTGATTAGTTGAGAAAAGTTGAATGATCCTAAAGTACTAATTCTATCTTCGTCAGAGTTAGAGCATGCTAATCTGACGATGGTAGCATTAGCGCTTTAAGGTTGTTCAACTTTTCTCGCCTGATCAATAGACAAACCAACAACAACTATTGGAAACAGTTGTAAATTGTATTTACAACAATAAAGGAATATGTAGATGACCAATATTCATACCTTGTCTTGTATATCATCCTGTGTAGAAAACCAATTCAGCTTAGAATACAATTATGGATTTACAATATAGAAAATGATGATGAACTGTAACCTTGGTCTCGGCCATAGGCTTATGCAGAGTTCTTTACTAATCTAAAAATGTTGTTAGCTTCGTGTATTTGTATTAACAGAGAGCTTATAAAATATTTTGCCTGGATTGATAATCCCTCATTAATAACTCTCTCTATCTGTATCTCTGTATATATATATATATATATATATATATATATATAATATATATATATATATATATATATATATATATATGTATATATATACACACACACACCACACACACACACACACATACATATTTATGTATACATATATGCACACACAAACGTATGTGTGCGTTACTCTCCTTGTTTTAACATTGCTTGATAGTCGTAAATAAGCATCACTGTAATGCAGGCTCTGTCCTCCATTTCCATTATCCTGTGAAAACCTGTTTGGTTGTGGGGAAATATTACCTTACTTGGAGGCAGGAATGGCATCTAGCCATAGAAAATATGCCTCAACAAATTCAGCCTAACCCATGCAAGGGTTAGGTTAGGAAAGTGGACACTAAAATGATGACGACTCATAAAGGGAAATATGAACTATATAATATATGCTTGTTTCTTTTGAGAATGCACAGTAAACATTATTAAATATCTGTTTCCTATTTGCACTAATTGATTTAAATTCTGTTGATTAGTTTGAATATAAGCCAAAGTCCTCGTGTAATATATATATATATATATATATATATAGGAGAATTCAGTGGCTACTGTTATGTTAATATTATAAATACTGCTCAAATTATCGATTACCTACAGCTAAGCTAGTTCATGAACAGAGATTAGGCATTTTCACCACTGGAGTGAAAATAATTAACCCACCCAAAATAAGTTGTTTCCTCGTCTGATTGATGAAATTTCAAATTAGATTATCTTTTTTTTTTTTTTTTCCTTTTTTTTTTTTATATATTTTCTCAGTTGCTAATAAACCAGTGGGAGCATAGGCATTTCATGCAAGCTGTGGTTTCAGTTATGTGATGTGACTGTAACTGTATATACATTATCTTATTGACACTTCCTGGCAGGTTCCAATCGTTATGTACTTTTAATATTTTTCTTATATCAACACTTTCTTATATGCATTAAGGGCTTCAGTATTACTGTTAGTATTTATAAATCCAGTTTGTAACCTGTTTTAAATTCTTTTGCTCTCTCTCTTTATAATATATAATCATCATTTAATGTCTATTTTCAATGTTGGCATGGGTGGGGAACGGCTTGAAAGAATGATGGTACGGTATCACATACTTCGGTTGTTACATTATACTCTGCAAATAAAAACTTCCTGGATCTATATATATATGTGACAATTACTCGGTAGCCAAGATAAAACTCTGAGTTTTGGATGCCGAGGTGGAAATCCACACCACCATCGCTTCAGTTATCTGGCTATCCTTACCATTTTTACCTATATATATATATATATATATATATATAATATATATATATATATATATATATATATATATATGTATATATATACACACACACACCACACACACACACACACATACATATTTATGTATACATATATGCACACACAAACGTATGTGTGCGTTACTCTCCTTGTTTTAACATTGCTTGATAGTCGTAAATAAGCATCACTGTAATGCAGGCTCTGTCCTCCATTTCCATTATCCTGTGAAAACCTGTTTGGTTGTGGGGAAATATTACCTTACTTGGAGGCAGGAATGGCATCTAGCCATAGAAAATATGCCTCAACAAATTCAGCCTAACCCATGCAAGGGTTAGGTTAGGAAAGTGGACACTAAAATGATGACGACTCATAAAGGGAAATATGAACTATATAATATATGCTTGTTTCTTTTGAGAATGCACAGTAAACATTATTAAATATCTGTTTCCTATTTGCACTAATTGATTTAAATTCTGTTGATTAGTTTGAATATAAGCCAAAGTCCTCGTGTAATATATATATATATATATATATATAGGAGAATTCAGTGGCTACTGTTATGTTAATATTATAAATACTGCTCAAATTATCGATTACCTACAGCTAAGCTAGTTCATGAACAGAGATTAGGCATTTTCACCACTGGAGTGAAAATAATTAACCCACCCAAAATAAGTTGTTTCCTCGTCTGATTGATGAAATTTCAAATTAGATTATCTTTTTTTTTTTTTTTTTCCTTTTTTTTTTTTCTATATTTTCTCAGTTGCTAATAAACCAGTGGGAGCATAGGCATTTCATGCAAGCTGTGGTTTCAGTTATGTGATGTGACTGTAACTGTATATACATTATCTTATTGACACTTCCTGGCAGGTTCCAATCGTTATGTACTTTTAATATTTTTCTTATATCAACACTTTCTTATATGCATTAAGGGCTTCAGTATTACTGTTAGTATTTATAAATCCAGTTTGTAACCTGTTTTAAATTCTTTTGCTCTCTCTCTTTATAATATATAATCATCATTTAATGTCTATTTTCAATGTTGGCATGGGTGGGGAACGGCTTGAAAGAATGATGGTACGGTATCACATACTTCGGTTGTTACATTATACTCTGCAAATAAAAACTTCCTGGATCTATATATATATGTGACAATTACTCGGTAGCCAAGATAAAACTCTGAGTTTTGGATGCCGAGGTGGAAATCCACACCACCATCGCTTCAGTTATCTGGCTATCCTTACCATTTTTACCTATATATATATATATATATATATATATATATATACACACAGTCTGTAAAGAAAATTACAGATAAATATCATTAGGCAAAAACAAAACAAGTTTTTAATAGTAATAATTTCAAAAACATCAACAGATGTTAGGTAAAATTCATTCAAAAATATAATCCACAAGTTTGGATTCATACTGCTTTGAAATTCGTGTTTTTAAGTTTGTTTCATGATGTTATTACTACAGTTTGTTTATTAATATGTGTGCATATAAACACACACACTCACACTCACATATGGGAGAGTATATATAAAAACAATTTAGCATTAAACTGAAGGATTGCTCAGTACTTTTTAGTACAGTACATGTTCTTTAAACTTTTGTAAGAAAAAGGTTGACAATGACTTCAAACTTTTGGTTTGCTCACCCTCATCAGACTATACCTTACTTGAGCTTTTCCTGTCTTTGACAGGAATTATGAGCAGTGAATAATCACTTGTCATCCTTGGGATTATGACCATTTCACAGCCTTCTTCATGTAATAATAATTTCAGTGTATGATTAATTATGTTTACATATACACTGAAATTATTATTACATGAAAAAGGTTGTGAAACAGCCATAACCTTAAGGACGACAAATAGATAAATATATTCACCTCTTATACCTCCTGAATTTTAGCCTCATCTGGCACCTGTGTCGGTGGCACATAAAAACACCATCCGAGCGTGGCCGTCTGCCAGCCTCGTCTGGCACCTGTGTCGGTGGCACATAAAAACACCATCCGAGCGTGGCCGTTCGCCAGCCTCGTCTGGCACCTGTGTCGGTGGCACATAAAATCACCCACTACACTCTCGGAGTGGTTGGCGTTAGGAAGGGCATCCAGCTGTAGAAACACTGCCAGATCTGACTGGCCTGGTGCAGCCTTCGGGCTCCCCAGACCCCAGTTGAACCGTCCAACCCATGCTAGCATGGAAAACGGACGCTAAATGATGATGATGATGATGATGATGATATATATATATATATATATATATACTCGTTTCCACTAAGTCTTACCATGCTTTTGGCGGGGAAGCTAAATCACAACTATGTATGCAATCGATTGGACCGTATGGGTATTTATCGCCCGTATTGGTCTAATAAATTGTATCAAAAACAAATGCTGCTGATGATTTATAGATAAATATGTGAGTATAATTGCATATTATGTTGATAAAGAAACAATTGTTCAGCATTAATTTATCTTTTCGTTGTATTTCGCTTTCCATACGTTGAAGGTAATGTTATTTCTTTTGTGGAAACAACTTCGGTGGCTATACCAGAATAAGGAGCTATTTCTAGCACTAGAGTTAACCACTTAACGGTAACTCTCTTATATTTACGTATATATCATTTAAAACAGTCTGATTCACCTGATTCTGATGAGCTAGGTTCCTGTGATGAACCTGTGAAACTCAGCTGGAGACCACAAGGTTGAGAAGTGCACCTCTTAACCATACAGCCATGCCTGAATGTCTGGTGTGCTATTGGTTTGACTCTCTGTGCCTCATTTGCAACTAACAGTTACTTAAATCAGTGGAGAATATGCTGAATGTGGCATGTCAAACTAAATGTGTTAATAACATGTAATCTAGTGCATCACTGTTTGAATTTCGTCTGTATCAGTTGTTTCATCTTCCTGCAATTGTGAGGTAATTATGAATCCAAGATTATACTGGGACTGAATCACCGAATTCTCTCATGTTATTTTAGTAAAACATTTCAGTATTTCTTTCATGTATAGATAATATTTAGCAAGGGTTTTCATCTGAAATTATATGATACTTCTTTACTATTTTTTTTATTTTGCTGCTAGTCTTCATGTTTTTTCTTCTGTTGCTATAAATTTATGGAATTTTTTGTTTTAAGTATATGCTCAAGATAGCTGAGATGATCTGAAAATCAAACATATATTGTAGCATTAGAACAAGCTAGTAAAGACCATCTTTCTATGGTTTTCCCCCTTTTCTTTGTTTTGAGCAAAAGGAAAAGAGAGGTAGTCAGAATGACCCTTTTTTTTATCTATAGTTGTGGAAATTGTGAACTTGTGTAGAACTTAAAATTTCTTAGCACAAATATTCCTTCGGACTCTTCGAACGATTGTTGGCGGAGTTTCCTTATAGAAATTCTCTTGTTAAATAAAATCAGTCTTAGAAAGTTCCTTTGAAATATTAAAAATTGTAAAAAAATAGACATGTTTCAAGGGAACACAGCAGCAAGCTGGCAGGTTTGCTACCATGCCAGAAAACATGCTTAGTAGCATTTTGTCCAACTTAATATTCTGAGTTCAAATACTGCTGGGGTCAACTTTGCCTTTCTTTCTTTCAGGGTCAATAAAATAAGAACCAGTCAAGCACTGGGGTTGACATCATTGACCCTCTCTTTATATCCTGCTTGAACCATTGTAATGTAATAGAAACCTAAACACCATCTGTCTTGCAAAATCAAGCTGACACTATAATAATATGGTTCTGATCTTCTTAACACTGACTAAGGTTTCTACAGGTAATTTTCATTCTCTAATGCAAGTGTATAGGTAAATTCTACTCCACCCATTTATTTTGTTGTGTCCTAACCAAAGTATGTACCTCTCTCTGGTTTATCTGACAAACATTCATGGTTGAACGGTTACTAGTAGAAAGGAGATCCAGTTACAGAGACCGTGCCTTGTTTATATTAATCATATATATTCTAGATTTAGGCTAATGGCAACATTGTTTTCATTCTTTCTTCTTTTTAAATATGTTTTAATATATAGCCAATACTGAAATGTACTTAGAACTTGTATTCTATTGTATAAACATAAGAAACACATTTTCTTTGTTGGTCATGTGATATGTTTTCATTTGTTCTCTCCATCTGGTCAGGTGATACAGTATAATTAATCTCTTGATAGAGTCTGTCAGTCTCCTTTATCTGTAGCATATATTCTGTTGTCTTTCTTGTTCCATTTTCCACACCTTTACATTTTATGCTAATATGTGAATTGCAGTTAAAATACTTTCAATGTGTGAATGTTTGGCTGCGTATAAATTGATAAAATTTAAATAAACCCCAAAATATTTTTTTCTTTTTGTTACTCTCATTATTATTAGTACCTAAGATGTAGAAGTAAAGATCCGTGTGTGTATATATATATATCGTGTTTTCCAGCATGGGAAATGAACATCATCATCATATATAACATCCGTTTTCCATGCTGGTATGGGTTGGACGGTTTGACTGAGGACTGGCAAGCCAGGAGGCTGCACCAGGCTCCAATCTTGATCTGGCATGGTTTCTACAGCTGGACGCCCTTTCTAATGTCAACCACTCCGAGAGTGTAGTGGGTGTTTTTTTATGTGCCACCAGCACGGAAGCCAGTGGTGGTGGGGGAGGGGCTGGCATCGACCACATTCAGATGGTGCTGTTTACGTGACAGACACACACACATATATATATGTATGTATATCATCATTCAATGTCCGTCTTCTATGCAGGTGTGTGTGTGTATATATATATATATGTATATATATATATATATATATATATACTAAATTACTATTATATGTACTTGGGAAAAGAATTTTAAGTTGGATTTTTATTCAGTTATTGACATCCTTTTGACATGTATCATAACATTACTTAGGGAGAGAGTTGAAGATGTTTTAAACCATTATTTGAAATTTAAACTGTCTTGATATTTGCCAAGGACATCAAAAAGTCATCTTGTCTTTATTGATCTTTTCCTCTGGATATTTGCCAGAACTAATTTCGGAGACATTGCTGTTTGTAGTCAGCTTATCAAATTGAATATTTGCAGTAGATTTCGAATGTCTTTAAACAAAGTAATTGTTTATAAATGTTCTGCTCCCTCGTGTTGTACTTAGGTAAAGCATTTGATTGCTGTGTAATGTCCGATGTATACAGATCTGTCTTTTATAAGAAAAGGATATGTTTTGTTGGTTTGTTTTAAATTTTGGAGAATATCTATCAAAACAGTTATTTTAAGCAATTAATAATTTAGTTTGTTTATGATATAAAACCTGCTCAGTTGTCCAAATTCTGAATTCAGAAATCTTTTAACTAATTCCTCTAATTCAAAGAGCTGTTGTTTTCCTTCTGAAAGTTGAATTTTTAATTTAACTTCTCTTGAGAGCTGTTTTTTAAAAAATTAATGTATTATTTTCTGTTCTATTTTTTGTTTTTTTCCCCTATTCGTGAATCTTCCTATAATTATTCTACAAAATAATAGCATTATTGTTGAATCATTCTTTTTATGCAATCAATCATATTGATCATATTGATCTGAATATGTGGTAATGCATTCTAGACATGAGATGTCTTGAGGAATTCTTATTTTTAACTACATCAACATTGTTTTGTCTACTACAAAGAGTAAAGATATTTCTAGAATTTCCATGTCAAAAACAAGTTTTTGTCCTTTTTCTATGCAGTGTTTTTTATTAAAAGAAATTTGTTTTGTTTTTGAAGAGACTAACTTTGAATTCTCTCTACTAGTTACTATTTTAGAAGGTTGGAATTATAAAGTTGCATGAAAAAGTGATCTTGAAAAAAAAAAAACTATAATTCATTTGCTGTTAAATGAAATCTACTTCAGTCTTTCCTACAGTAGTACCACTTTCCTGCTAACATTTTTTTTACATAATGTTTGTAGTTATGGTTCACAAAGAAGGTGTTCTGCACATCTGGGTTCTCTGCAGCTGCTTCCCCAATCCCACCAACACTTGCATCTTCTACTCAAACTATGTATTTATTCATCTAAGATGATACTTTTAAATCTTATGGTTTTATACTACTATAGTAAGTCCAATTGTATAGAAATTTGTTTGTTTGTTCCTTCTCAAGCCATGCCTGGCTCATAAGGGCCGGTTTCCCGGTTTCTTGATGTATAGGTTCCCCACCTGGACGGGACACCGGTCCATCGCAGGTGAGCTGCAAGATGCAGGAGGAAAGAGTGAGAGAAAGTTGTGGCGAAAGAGTCAGCAGAAGTTTGCCATTACCCTCTGTTGGAGCCGCGTGGAGCTTAGGTGTTTTCGCTCATAAACACGCACATCGCCCGGTCTGCGATTCGAACCCGCGACCTCTCGACCGCGAGTCCGCTGCTCTAACCACTAGGCCATGTGTCCCCACTATAGAAATTGGATAGTATTTCTTTGGATTCACAATAATTCTGTCCTTTTATATTATTTTGTATGGTTGCAAATAAACTGCTTGGTTGTTGATGCAATACTGTCAGACTTGGAAGTTACTCTAGAACTTGCTTTATTTCTTTAACCAACTTTAAAGTTTATGGTTTCAAAAATAATAAAATAGTCTGTTAAATTCTTTAGGGCAAACAAAACAGCATTGATATCTCTAAGAAACTGATATAGGCTATTTGTTTATGTTGAGATTTCTGAAATGTGCAGTAAATTCGAGTGATAGTACAAAACTAATTTCCTTTTGTATATTTGTAGTGGTTATGTTTTCTGCTGCTGCAATAAAGTGAAATATCTGAGAACGATGACTGTATAGAACTAAATCAGTTCTAATAGTTTAAAAGTGAATTAAAATTTCTAAAAAAAAATTTGATACTATATCCATATGCACTCACTGATAGTCCAACCTCATTAAAATGTAAGGAATGTTTCCCTTCAAAGTTACTTATCTAAGTTGAACATGGTTTTTTATTCTAACTTCAAGAATCCATTGAGCAGTGGTATTTATTTACATCTGAGTTCAGTCCTACTGTGCAGCACTTTGGGCAGAAGATGTCTTCTGCTATAACCCTGTGCTGACCAAAGCCTTGTGATTCGATTTAATAGTTTAGAAACTGAAACACGTCCTGTGTTAGTGTGTTCGTGTTTATTATCTCTTTGTGTGGATTTGGTACTCTGATTGTAAACAGATATCATTATCATACAAGCAGTGCTTTTTATTCGCAATCTTTCCTGAAAACCTCTCTGACCATTGTGCTATTCATGTTTGAAGAACTAAAGGAATTACTACTTTTCTTGAAAACAGGTGAGGGTTGGTGACAGGAAGATCATTTGGCTATTGATAATCCATCTCAACAAATCTCATCTAAACCATGCAAGCGTGGAAAAGTTGAAGTTAAAATGATGATATTTATAAACTGTAGATAAAGAAAATGTTTGATAAATAGAGATTATGGAAAATTACGTTTACAATGTAAAACTATTTAGAGGTGTTCTGCTAATCTGCTAATAATACTATGGTGTTACTTGCTACCTACTTCAAAGCTTATCAGGTTTATGTCACTAGATATACTACTATCAACTTCCTTGTACGTGTATTAGTTATTTTAGTTTTTATCTGTATTCTTGAAGATTTTATTCCGTTATTCATTCTTAGAAATGATTTATAATCAGATTATTTCCTTATGTAACATACACACATAATCCTGTGATGATAATACTGCCTGATGAAACATGATAAATCTCAATATCATATTTTATTTGTATATTTAAAAAAAAAAACTAGTTGCCAAGAGTACAAAATATATAAAATTATGTATGAAGACTTTCAGATTTTGCTTTGCCATGTTAAGAGAGGAGAGATAGGTGTGTTCAAATGATTCAAGTGGTAATTGATTCCACATTTAGGTACATTAAGAATTATACAGCAGTAAATTCAATGAGGCATTTGGATCTCGATTGGGCTTTCATTGAATAAGGTTCCATTTTCAACCATCTTATTTTTTTCCATTTTGAAACCCTTGCAATACACTTCAGAGAGGATACTTCTAGAAGTTTCTAAACAGTTTAATTTGTGCTATGATGTACAGGCAAGTGAAAATTAAGCATTATTTAGTTCATTTAAAAATTATCTCAAATTAAATAATGTATCTATTCATTTATAATATGTTCTGGCAGATCTGAATGTGAATATTTGATTGCTTTTGCATGTTGTCATTGAAGTGCACTTCTGTTCTTAAGACAATATGCATTCATAATACATACATGCAATTCACCAGTGTAAGGGGAATATAAGACACTTGCAATGTTTTAACTTATTGTGTGTGTCTCCTTTGTCAAAGTTATCCCAGCAGACCAATGAATCTAGCAAGAGCATAACATGAGCTCTCACTTAAATAAATCAGCAAACAAATTATTTACTGATGCATACTGATACTTGTCAAACAGATACTAATTCAAGGGGTGCGTGCACAGCAGCAGGAATCCAAACAATAACATCTCTATTCATTCTTAATATGTCCTGACAGGTTCGAACCTAATATCTGATTACTGTTGTTTTTCTTCATAGGAAAACACCGCCTCTCTCCTTTGGGTGAAATGTGTTCATAACATGTGTGATTCACCAATGTAAGAGGACTACACAGGATTAAATATTTTGGATTAATCTAGCTGGTTACTTACCAGAGAAAGAATTGCAGTGGATAATCTGCAGACAGTTTTAGACCACACAACCATTGAAATATGCAGCTATACAATAGTATTGATTATGATAGATAGTTGTTATGTTCAGAAGTAACTATTTATTTAGTGCCTAAAGTTTAGCAGTTAAATATCCTGTTTAGGTATTAAGTTCTTTATATTTAATAGCTAAAAGAAATTCATCATGGTCTAAATTGTGTTTGGAACAATAAAGTACTAAACTAGATGCCAGCCAATATCAGTGTCATTACTTTAGGATCAACTTTTCCATGCCTACATAAGTCAGACGGGTTTCTTTGAGGGAGATATTCAACCTTGTCACCAACCTTCACCTGTTTCCAAGTAAGGTAATATTTTGCCATATGTTCACAGAAGATTCGAACTGAAGGATGGTGCTATTTGTTTACAAGTATTGCACAATGTCACAACAAGGAGACACTAACACACTCATGCACACATATATGCATGTATTTATATGATTAGCTTCTTTCAGTTTTCCTCTCTCAAATTCACTTGCCAAGCTTTGATCAGCGTAGAGCTATAGTAGAATGACATTTGCCCAAGGTACCACATAGTGGGGCTCAACCCCAAACTAAATGGTTGGGAAACAAACTTCTTAATTACACAGTCACATCCTCTATCCTCTTATATTAATGCTTTCAGAAGCATTAATAGAATAGAAGATAATAGATTTGAATGACCCATAGTACTTGGCTCATATTTATATTATTGATTATTGGTGCGTAAAAAGGTAAAGCGGACCTATATACTATGTCATTTAGTTAGGCACTATTTCTCTCTTAACCACTTACTACCTTATAAAATAAATCATAATACTAAAGGATAACTACATCCTGTATTCAAGCTTCCTCACAGTTTTACATCTAGCAGCATCTATTTACAAGCTTTTGGTTAGCCTGAGGTTACAAAAGAAAAAAAAAATCCATGGTGCTGTGCAGTGATATCAAATCTGGAACCACATGACTGAAAAGTGGACTTAACAACTTAACCAATGCTTAACCATTCTTTGTTACATATTTTAATTTTAAGTGGAAAATACTTTTGTGTACTTTAAATCTGAAAAGAAATTTTAACACTTTTGTTCCTATATTTTTGTTGAAATATACTGCCTTACTGTTGAAAATAGTGCAGAATTTATTTAAAAAAAAAAAACTTTGTCATTATTAAACCAGTGTTTGGAATATAAATTAACATGAAATTCGATGGAAGGTTTTAATTTAGATCACTTTCAGATGGAGGTTCGTATCATAAAATCAAAGGTAGTCTCAGGTTGATTAGTATCAAAAGGGTTAAAAGAAATCTCTTTGTTATCCGATCATGATCGTTGCCAGAGCAGCCAACTGGCTTCCATACCCGTGGCACGTAAAAGGGCACCATTCGAGCATGATCGTTACCAATGTCGCTTCACTGGCACGTGTAAAAAAGATTCAAGCGAGGTCGTTGCCAGTACCGCCTGTGCCGGTGGCACGTAAAAAGCACCCACTACACTCTCGGAGTGGTTGGCATTAGGAAGGGCATCCAGCTGTAGAAACTCTGCCAGATAAAGATTGGAGCCTGGTGCAGCCATCTGGTTCACCAGCCCTCAGTCAAATTCGTCCAACCCATGCTAGCATGGAAAGCGGACGTTAAATGATGATGATGATGATGTGTTAAATCTGTTTTTTCTAAATAAATTAACTGCTATCAGTCAAGTTATTATTGATTGATTTATTTGCCGCATCCCACTTGTCTCACATAACTCTAAATTTACTTTATGAATTTTGATTTTTGGCAGACTTGGCAAACCACTATTTAATCTTTTTAATTGTGATAAAAATTAAGACTTTCAGTATTAACAGATGAAATCTATAAGATCAAGAGTTGTGAGTGGGCAAAGTGTTCTGTCCAGATGACTGCATACTCCCAGCACATGACTAAGTTCTAGAGAAGCATTTGGTATGACAGTGTAGGCATTGAAAGTGGAACAGATTGGGTATTTTATCAATTATTTGGTGCCTGGATATTATAGACTCAAACCTTGCAGGAACCAACAATAGTTTTCATAACATGTCATTAAGTATATGCTTTTTTTACTAATAAGCGCCGTCTTGACTGGCTTCCGTGTTGGTGGCATGTAAAAAGCACCAACCGTTCGTGGCTGTTGCCATCCTACCCTGGCACCTGTGCCGGTGGCACGTTAAAAGCACCATCCATGCGTGACTGATGCCAGCGCTGCCTTGACTGGCCTCCGTGTCGGTGGCATGTAAAAAGCACCAACCGATCGTGGCCGTTGCCAACCTCCGGTGGCACGTAAAAACCACCCACTACACTCACGGAGTGGTTGGCGTTAGGAAGGGCATCCAGCTGTAGAAATACTGCCAGATCAGACTGGAGCCTGGTGCAGCCTCCTGACTTCCCAGACCCCGGTCGAACCGTCCAACCCATGCTAGCATGGAAAACGGACGTTAAACAATGATGATGATGAAAGGACTACTGGTTAAAAGGTTAGGATACCTTGCTTATGTAGTTGTCTTTGTTGCTTGGTTTTGGATATTATGAATAGCACTTTGAACTTCTGTTGCACTTACCTGGCTGCAGAGCCACTTAAGAGAGAGATTTTATAGTGAAATACGATAGTTAACTGGAATTTGAGCTAACCATTCTATTATCTACATTGCTGAGGTGAATTCTCTCACATCAGAATAGAATGTTGTTCTTTTGACATGGAGATAATAAATTGAATGCTTGATAATTACTCATAGAACCACGCCTTTGAAGTTACCTTGCAACTTGCAAGGTAACCTTGCTGGTGGTGTTACACAAAAAACATCCAGTACTCTGTGAAGAAGTCGGTATTATTGATATTAGGTGTATTGAAAGGCGGCGTGTTGGCAGAATCGTTAGCATGCCAGGCGAGATGCTTAGTGGTATTTCGTCTGCCGTTACGTTCTGAGTTCAAATTCCGCCGAGGTCGACTTTGCCTTTCATCCTTTCAGGGTCGATTAAATAAGTACCAGTTACACACTGGGGTCGATATAATCGACTTAATCCCTTTGTCTGTCCTTGTTTGTCCTCTCTGTGTTTAGCCCCTTGTGGGCAGTAAAGAAATCGGTATTATTGATATTAGGAAATATCCTGCTATGGAAGCAGACACTGGAGCATGATGTTGCCTGCCAATTTGTCAGATCCTGTCAAACCATTCTACCCATACCTGCATGGGGAACAGACATGATATGATGATGATTTTCTGGTAGAAGTACAGTGTTATAAATGCAAGATTCATTTTGAATGTTTTGTAGTTGTGGATTCTGTGCCCAGCTCTATTTCCTAAGTTAATGTCTGAGATTTAACTCTACTTGCTTAATCTATCATATTTTAAAGAATTATTATTTGTAATTCAACACTTATGTTTCTAGATAAATTGTATCATACTGCTTATTTGAAGCATATTTGGAAAGGTCATCCAATTGTTATAGTGAAATATTTTATACTAGCACTATGACCCGGCGTTGCCGGGTCATAGTGCTAGTGCATGCATATACAGCTGCGTGTGTGTGTACATACACACAAGTACTGTCCAAATCTCCGACCAATCACATACAGCTAGCTGGCATTCAATTGGCATTTCAAGTTTCAGGCATTTTGATTGGGTTTTGGATAGAAAATTCACAAAATAGTCACTTCTATTGATTTTTTTAATGGCTTTGCGGGGTGACTGGGGAAATGTAATGATGTGCACGACCACCCTTGGATGGATTTGAATGACCATAGAAAGTGCGAGCCCTCTAACTGAAAAATTGTGGATTTGTATAAAGGACACACACACAGACATTTTGCCGTTTATATATATAGAGATGAAATTATCCTAATTTGCAGAACCATCCATTTATGCAAGTTTAAATAAAATGATGTATAATTCATTAAAACAAAAGTGATCAATTGATTACAAAATGGAATTAAGATAATAGAATCTAAATTATTTCTTTAAATCATTTGTTCTTATATTCCAATATATGTTTGCCACTCTTTCCTACTTCTAGCTAACTTAGTGGGGTTTATTTTCATATATCCTTTAATCCTTTTGTTTCTATATTTTCTGTTGAAATACACTGCCTTTGTTTCTGGTGTTTTGGAACATAAAATTAGCATGAAACTTTAACCCTTTCATTACCAACCCGGCTGAAACCGGCTCTGACTCTGAGTACAAATGTCTTGTTTTCACAAGTTTTGAATTAAAATCTTCCACCAAACCTTAGTCACAATTTATGTTCCTAACACTAGCTTAATGATAACTAAGTTATTTTACTAAATTCTTTCTAATATTTAAAGTAATTGAAAGAAACACAAAACATCTCAAAGTAAATACAGTAACAAAAGGGTTTTAATAGACGTTTGTAACTTAGATCACTTTAGAAGAGAAAGTTTGTAGGCTGCTATCAAGAATATTAAATGGAAATTTCTTGTTTCATACAGATTACAAACTAGTCCTTTCAGAAAAAAGATTTTCTTCAATCTTTTTCTTTTCTTTCTTTTCTTTCAGCTGCGAATGTATTATTATCTGAAATGGGAGATGTGAAACTTGCAGATTTCGGTGTAGCAGGACAGTTGACAAATACTACTAATTTTAGACATACTTTTGTTGGCACTCCTTTTTGGATGGCCCCAGAAGTCATCAAACAATCTGCTTATGATACAAAGGTTTGTACAACAGATGCACAACTACATATATATATGTAATATTCAATTTTTAAAGAAAAAATTATGCCTGGGCTTTAAAAGATGTTAGATTTAATTTTTCCTTACCTCTTATGCTTTTTAACTTTTCCTTTGACCTACATTTAATATCCATTATGTACTAAGGTAGGGTTATTTATATATGTGAAAGTATTTTATATACAGAGTTTGTAATTATCTTTTTAAGAAAAGCATTCATTTCAGTTTTTATGTGCAAAAGTTTCTTATGAAAAACCATTGAATATAATAGAACAGTTCCCAGTCAGTTGTGATTATTTGAAAGAAAGACTTGGTTTTTACACCCTGTTCCTTTAGTTCTTTTATGTTGTTATATTATACCTTTCCTTCACAATGTTGTTTAGCTCTTAAATATAATCTCAAATAATTTGTGTTGATTGTATTTTTAAGGAAGTCTTCCTTTTTAAATGTATTGTCATGTGTAGTGTTTGCCTATTTCATATAATTCCTACTTTAAAACATTTTTTTTTTTTTTGAAAATATTTTGTATGAAATCTTGAAGACAGCATATATCAACACTCTAGTTTTCCATCCTCTACTTTTAAGGATCTCTGCTTTTCTGGACATCTAACTAGTTACCACTCACCTTTAACCCTTTAGTGTTCAGATTATTCCATCAAACATAATGCCTATTGATTCCCATTGATTTGAATTAATCATGCATTATCTCATATCTTCAAGATCTTGATGGTGTAATTACTTGATGAAGAATAACATTGTAGGGTAGGTGTGAGAGCCTGGATCTGGTCAGTTTGAACAAAAAACAGATTAACTATTTTGGCCGGATATGGCCGGTTTAAATACTAAAGGGTTAAACCCATTCATAGCATTTACCTCTTCTAACTCCCAATTGTTGCTACCCTTGCAGCTTTATTTTAAATGGGGTAAGATCAAGAATCCAAGGAAACATGATTGAAACACTTGTCCTTTTTACCTCGAATTCATCTCACTGGAACTCTCTTACTTCTCACACTTTATTATTAATTAATAATCTAACATAAGAGCAGCAAGCTGGCAGAATTGTTAGCAAAGCAGGAAAAATACTTAGCAGCATTTCATCTGTCTCTACATTCTGGGTTCAAATTCTGCTGAGGTCGACTCTGCCTATCATCCTTTCAAGGTTGATAAAATAAGTATCAGTCGAGCACTGGAATCAATTTAACCGATTTAGTCTGTTCCCCAAAACTTCTGGCCTTGTGCCAAAACTTAAAATCAATTGATAATCTACCATAATTTTGAACAATGTTAACTACATTAATTGCAGTCTAGAGGGACCTTAAAAATGGTTTTAAAAAGCATCTTGTCACCTTCTAAAACCTACTTCTAATAGACTTGTGACAATAGATTAACATGATTAATTTGTAATTGCATATTAAAATGAGGACATTTTAAATAAAAAAATCCTGACATCTGCCAACTTTCAAATATTATGTTACCCATCGTTTTGTATTACTTTTAAACTCAATTGGCAAAGTCTTTTTAATTTCAAAAACTATATTATTAAATATGAAAAGTTTACAATTAACACTTTTAATCAAAATGTTTATATGAATATTAATATACTAGAAATATACTTTTGCCAATATAGTTATATTAAGAAAGGCACCAGTGCAGGTGGCACGTAAAAAGCACCCACTACACTCACGGAGTGGTTGGCGTTAGGAAAGGCATCCAGCTGTAGAAACATTGCCAGATAAGACCGGAGCCTGGTGCAGCCTCTGGCTTCCCAGATCCCCGGTCGAACCGTCCAACCCATGCTAGCATGGAGAACGGACGTTAAACGATGATGATGATGATGGCGTATATAAAGTAATTATAATTTAACTTCTGTCAAACTGATTGATGCTTATACAAGATGGTGAAATGAATGCTAGCTTTCTGCAGAAAAAAATACAAAACAACGTAATATACAAAATAATTTGTAAATTTTTGTTTTATTTGAAATATACTTAAACATATATCAGAAGTAGCCTGGATAGTTGGTAACAATTTCTATTTTGATTAAATGCCGTTATTGTCAATATTTTATTTCACACCCATTTTCCATTCTGGCTTGTGGATAAATGAGACATTTTCAGGCATTATTTTATGACTAGAAGCCCCCTTTCAGTCACTTCTGACAGTCTGTAGTATGTCTGTTTAAAAACTGGGTTGATCCCATTGCAGGACTAAGAGTTGGGGATAGAAAGAAAAATATTTCTGTGAAAAGGAAATCTATTCCATGAATAGAAATGAAGTTAATATATTTTCCTTCTTCATTGTCATATTTAAGATATTTGAATAAAAGTTGATAGGCAAATGAGATCTCTACTTTTATTTCTGATATTAAATTTATTTAAATATTTGTAGTCTGTATCCTAGTTTATTAAACAGTAAACAAAGCTGTTCACTATTTTCTTTTACTGAAATTAGTTAATGAATCGCTTAAAGTCTTTTAATAAAAAAGAAATTCAATAATCCAGTTAAAATTACAAAATTTTAAAGAAAAATATTTGATCACCAATTTAAAGGCTCCATTAACAAGATTAAATTAATGCTTAAGAATTAAAAAAAAAAAAAGAAAAGAAAGAAAATGAACAGATTAAAATATGCACTGTTGATAGTTCAATCATTTTAATATGGTGTGCTATGAAATGTGATAATGTAATTACCAAAATCTCAAATGGTTGGCACTGCTGTTCAGTTTTAGCTTTGCCTTGTCTTTTAATCATTTTTATCATTGTTTTTATGTCTGTTTTTGCACACTAAAAAGACTTAGACAAGAGATATTAAGGCAGTTTTCCTACGGCTAAATACTCATCTCCTGTCATCTATCCTTACTTGATTCCCCAAGTAAATTATTCTTTTTATTTCACTGGTTCTCTTCAGGGACCTTTCTTTACTTGATAGGTGCAAACATGGCTGTGTAGTTAAGAAGTTTGCTTTCCTACAGAATACTTTTCTGATTCTACTACATAACAGCAAATGGCAGTGCCCCAGCATGTAAAATTTGCCTTGAATCTTATTGACTTCAGATGAATAAGCAGTCAGATAAAACTCAAAAGTCCCAGTTGACACAACTTTTATTTCATGGTGTGTGTGTGTGTGTGTATACACATACACACATGCAACATGCTTTTGTGCAGTTTGTGTCTGTCAATTCCACTCACAAGGCAGTGGTCAGCCAAAGGCAGTGGTCAGCCAAAGGCTGTATCCCATGAAATGGGGTCTAAACAACAAGAATGTGAAGCAAACTTTGTAACCTCACAGCCATACATGCACACCTGCACTAGCTTTACTTATTTATTTTCAAAGGTGTTTATCACATACTTACATGTTTTAGAAATAAAATTGTTTTTGCCTAGCCACCGAATGAGATTAATCTAAATTCATCAATATCTGCTGCCTTTATTAATAGCAATATTATTATATCTTTATTTGTTTTTGTCTTTTCCCTTTAGGCTGATATCTGGAGTTTAGGTATTACTGCTATTGAATTGGCAAAAGGTGAACCTCCTAATTCAGATATGCATCCTATGCGAGTGCTCTTCCTTATTCCTAAAAATAATCCTCCTCAATTGTATGGTAATTACAGTAAATCTTTTAAAGATTTTGTGGAGCTCTGCTTGAATAAAGAACCTGAAAATGTAAGTATTTATGATGTTCTGCATATGTGTGTCTGTTTCCAATATTTTTAACATTTCAGCCTGTAGATATTTATATAAGAAATACTAAAGTAATATATTATTCGCTGTGAAATAACATAGAGAGATAGGGAGACTAATGCTTTGTACAGCACCCTTTATTAGAGGCAAAATTGGGAGATATATACAGCTTTCTTTCTTATAATTTCTCCTTATAGTGTTAGATCCAAAATAGTAGTCTATCCATAACAGGATACTTTGTGTACTTATTTATTTTTAAAGGTGTTTATCATATACTTACATTTATTAGAAATAAGATTGTCTTTGCCTAGGTAGGGCAATAAGATACTAGAGTAAAATTTTGTCTCACACAAAGTATCAGTATGCTTTCATTGAAATGGTGTCAATAAGTTGCAGACTCTATTTGCTGATGCAATGGTGCCCCATACCATCTGTCATATATAAATCATTCTTGAGAGTGGGGATTGAACCTATATCTGATTAACGTGTCAAGTTCATTATGATCATGTAGCTAACTTTTTATCAACGGAGGCATGGATTTATTTTCTTAACCACAAGCATCTGTTTTAGTAGAATGCAAATATATTCATAATTGTACAAACTAAAGCATTTGAAGCTTATTGTAATCAAATTTAATTTTGTATATGACTGGTGCTTTTTGATAATAGTAAAATATTAGATGGATTATAATTAGTGATTGAACATTTTTTTTCTCATCCATTCTTCTTTTGATTTGCTGATCATGTACAATGTCTTCTCTGTGTAAGCGTATTTTCCACAAGTATCTTATGGCTTGAAGAGAGTGAATGTTTTGGTAGGCCTTATCTGCAAGGTTTACTCTTCATGATGTCACATTGATGCATCAGTTCACTTGTGAGCCCTCACTCCACCCTATTTTTTTTTTTCTCCCCTTCTTTGCAACAGAACCACTTTTTGCAAGAGCTGTCCCTAGTTTTGTAGTTCAACCTACATTCTTCTCAACAGCTATTAAACATTGCCAGTATATTTACTTAGTCTAATACAAAGCACATAATTCTGCTGTATCAGTCAACATTGCTTGAAATAGGTTCTTCCCTACTTAGTAGTTGAAAGGTACATACTAGAAGAAAAGTTCACTTGTGAACAATTAAATGTCTGAATTTGTAACAAACCACTCCTTACTCAGCAAGGAAAATAACACAAGAAAAATAAATACATTGTTCTTTATTATTTAAGAAAGAGAAAGAAAAAGAAAATATCAGCAGATTATGATTGTATTTCTTTTCTTATTTTTAAAATTTATTTCTCATTTTAAGTCCCCCATAATAAAAGGAAAAATATATGTGAATATATGTTCAAAGTAAATAGTGTCAACACATATGTATCTAACACAATCTGTCACTTCAGAGGCCAACTGCTAAAGAATTATTGAAAACACCATTTATTAAGAAAGCCAAGAAAACAGCATATTTGCATGATTTGATTGAACGTTACAAGAAATGGAAGCTCTCAGGTGGACAACAGGATTCTTCAAGTAGTGATGAAAATGAAGAGTAAGTATCATTATTATTATTAGTATTATTATTATTATTATTATTATACACTCTCGGAGTGGTTGGCATTAGGAAGGGCATCCAGCTGTAGAAATTCTGCCAGATCAGATTGGAGCCTGGTGCAGCCATCTGGTTCGCCAGTCCTCAGTCAAATCGTCCAACCCATGCTAGCATGGAAAGCGGACATTAAATGATGATGATGATGATTTGTTAAGTAATGTTGTACCATGTATATTCTGTTGAAATTATGCTTGTTCATCTTTATGTGTCCTTTATATTTGTTTAATTAATTGAAGATTTAGGTAGGACTAAACGTAACAATACATTTGTGTATTTAAACTCAGTGTTTTCATAGACAAAGAGGTCACAAGAAAGAAAACAAGTGCTAGGTGTGCAATATTTATTTATTTATTCATTTTAATGCTCTTTCAGTTTCTTAGGAACCAAGTTACATTGGTACACATAAAATCATCATCATCATTTCAGTGTCCACTTTTCCATACTTGCATGGTTTGGACAGAATTCACCGAGACAGATTTTCTATAGCTGGATGTCACCAACCCTCACCTGTTTCCAAGTAAGGTAATATTTCTCCATGGCCAGATATTTTTGCAAACAAAGGACCCCACTTGTATGACATCTGGCCAGTGAGGAAATATTACTTTATTTTGAAAGAGGTGAAGGGTGGAGATGAAAGGCACCTGACTGTAGAAAATCTGCCTTGATGAATTCTGTCTGACCCATGTAAGGGTGGAAAAGTGGTTATTAAAAATGATAATATCAATGGAACACCATCCGAGCGTGGCCGTTCGCCAGCCTCGTCTGGCACCTGTGTCGGTGGCACATAAAAAACACCATCCGAGTGTGGCTGTTTGCCAGCCTTGTCTGGCACCTGTGTCGGTGGCACGTAAAAAACACCATCCGAGCGTGGCCGTTCACCAGCCTCGTCTGGCACCTGTGTCGGTGGCACATGAAAAACACCATCTGAGCGTGGTCGTTCGCCAGCCTCGTCTGGCACCTGTGTCGGTGGCACATAAAAATCACCCACTACACTCACGGAGTGGTTGGCGTTAGGAAGGGCATCCAGCTGTAGAAACACTGCCAGATCTGACTGGCCTTGTGCAGCCTTCGGGCTTCCCAGACCCCAGTTGAACTGTCCAACCCATGCTAGCATGGATAGCGGACGTTAAACGATGATAATGAATGATGATGATTTCTGTGTAGTTAGTCAAGAAAAGGCCACGACTGGTTAAGACTAAACTAAGCAAGCAGTGAAAAACCTGGTGTTAGAGCCATTAGTTACCTAGTATTAGCAATTAGAAAAGTGTTACCTTTTGGGTATGTGTCATTAGACTAGAGCTTTACTCCATACTTTCTAATGTCATTTTGGTACTTTTAGCTTTCACAGTGATGACAAGCTTCAAAATGCCACAAAGTCACAGAATCATATATAATTGGCAGTAAAACCAGTGTCTTCTGAAAGAAAAAAAAGAGAAGAAAAAAAAAGACAAAAATAAATCAAAACAAAAAAAAAAAAGACAAAAACAATTACTGCTTGACTGATTATCGAGTCACCTTTTTAACACATTCAGTGTTATGGTATGTTATTAGTACAACAGACTCTGCTCGACATACCATTTAAACAGTAACTTGCAATGGTGAGATGTTAGACTGTGAAATATAATCCAGAAGTTTTTATTTCAGTTGTTTTTATAAATCAGAAGATGGTAACTAATAAAGTGAGTTGTGGTGATAGAAGCATTATATGGTGTAAAACCTTCACCACCATCATCATGTAGTTTTAAAAGACACTTGCTCAAGATGTCTAACAGTGAGACTACACCTATACCAAATGGTATATGGTCATGCCTGTGTGTGTGTGTGTGTCTCTCTCTCTCTCTCTCTCTCTCTCTCTCTCTCTCTATATATATATATATATATATATATATATATATATATATATAGTATGTGTAATCATATATGCTTGAGTGCACAAACCATATGAAACTTAGGTTAGAGGTATGGCATTTGGATACAAGGACTAAAGGGAGAAATGGCTAAAGTTTGTATAATTAATGTATGGAAAGAATGAATTAATTAAAATCTTTTGAAAAACTTGCAAACAAGGAGAAATTATTAAGTGTAGTGAATCAGTAATTGATTTTGAGAAGTCACTGGTTTTACAGCCATTTATAATTAATCTGGCAAGTTTGACAGTTGGAACCTGTGTGTGAGTGTGTATATATAAGTGTGTTTGTATATGGACCATCATCATCATTGTTTAGTATTCACTTTTCCATGCTTGCATGGGTCAGATACAACTTGTTGACACATATTTTCTACACTTGGATAGCCTTCCTGTCACCAATTCTCTCTTGTTTCCAAGCAAGTGTTATATATATATGTATGTCTGCTTTCTATGCTGGCATGGGTTGGTCAATTTGACTGAGGACTGGCAAGCCAGGAGGCTGCATCAGGCTCCAATCTGATTTGGCAAGGTTTCTACAGCCTGATGCCCTTCCTAATGCCAACCACTCCAAGAGTGTAGTGGGTGTTTTTATTATTCTGTGGGTTTTCTTAAGTAACCTGACTTTGTAATGCCATCTGTATGGAAAAAGGGTGCTTTTGACATTCCTAGTCCTGATAATCATATATGATATTTATATCTTGTCAAGGCGGCGAGCTGGTAGAAACGTTAGCATGCCGGGCGAAATTCGTAGCCGTATTTCGTCTGTCGTTACGTTCCGAGTTCAAATTCCGCCGAGGTCGACTTTGCCTTTCATCCTTTCGGGGTCGATAAATTAAGTACCAGTTACGCACTGGGGTCGATGTAGTCGACTTAATCCCTTTGTCTGTCCCCTCTGTGTTTAGCCCCTTGTGGGTAGTAAAGAAATATATAACTTTTTTGTTTGTGTCTAAATTTATTTGTTAATATGCCTTATTTGACCTATTAAGTTAAATTTTAGTTAAATTTGTACTATTTGATAATAGTTACTTTCAAAACTGTTAGTATCAAATCGAATGAATATTTTTTTTTTATTTCTAGTTCTGATATTGAAAATGAACATTGGAATGATGATTGGATAATGACCCGAAGGTCTTGTGATCCTAAGAACGGAGATGGAGCCAATGCATTAAAAGCCACAGACTCAAAGGTTTGTAAATAAACACTTATTAAAAGAAATTCTTCTGATTAACAGTTTGCCTTCACCATAGTGAAGTTGTTTCAAGGCAAGTCTCACAGAAATTTCATCATCATCATCATCATCAGTCTACACTTCTGCTTTCGATATTATTCCAATAATTCTGGATATCTTCTTTACTTCTTATATAGGATTTATTTAATTAAATTGGTTTGGGGAATACAAGTTTAGTATCACCTGTATACCTTAGCTGTTTGATCAGATTTGTAAAAGACTGCCACATGGAAAACTTATTTACTTTTCTTAGTAGTTTCTTCCCTTTTATTCTCACCTTATTGTTTTGCTCTTTGTCAAATGACTGGTTTTAGTTTTTACTTCTTCTGAGCTGATTCACTCTTTAACTCTTTCGTTACCCACCTGGCTGAAACCGGCCCTGGTTCTGACTACGAATGTCTTGTTTTCATAAGTTTTGAATTAAAATCTTCCACCAAACCTCAGTCACAATTTACGTTCCTAACACTAGCTTAATGATAACTAAGTTATTTTGATAAATTCTTTGTTATATTTAAAATAATTGAGAGAAACACAGAGCATCTCAAAATAAATACGGTAACAAAAGGGTTAAGAAGATTGTCATCACGTTTTGTGAGGAGGTTAAATGAACTTCCTTCCCAGTTACAGTTTTTCATTATCAACAAATGACATTTAGATGCTCTTGATATTACATTTTGTGTTTCTGTCACCTGTAACTTAACAAACAAACAAACAAGAACAGTTTCCAGTTTTAGGTCAAGTAGTTTATTTCTAGGTATATGTTACCCCACCAAATTGTTCACCACTGAATAAATGTCATGTTTGTACTTGGACAGTTGAAGTTATTGGTATGGACAGTGATTAGTATCACATACTTACACAGCATGATCTTACCATTCTTCCTCTTCTTTTTTTAACTATTAAACCACTCTGTTTCTTAGTCACTCACTTTACTTTCAATAGCAGTTGGGTGTGTACTTTACAGCTCTTTCAGTATTTCGTGGTTGATTGCTTTTATGAAGGCGAAGTTGTAAAATATCAGATGTATTAATGTTATTTAAAACAAAAAGAAAAAAAACTCTCTAAAAATGGTAACTAAAAAGATAGGTTAATTTAGTTCATTACTTATGTTGCTATGTCAATTTTATCATGATATCACATCACAGGGTGACCAAAGCTTTGAGTGGATTTGGCAGACAGAAACTCAGAGCCCATATGTATGTATGTATATGTGTATACATATATATATATAATATATATATATATATATATATATATATATATATATATATATACATACACACACACTTATACATATGTATATATGTGGCTATTTGGTTAAAATTTGCTTCCCAGCCTCATAGTTTCAGGTTCAGTCTGACTACGTGGCACATGTGTTGGAGTAATTGTCTAATATTTTCAACTATTTGAATCCAGTCAGTTAATTGACTCATCCTGTATATATCCGTGTACACATACATATCTGATACAAGCATAGACGTTTATCAAATTTAATTTAGTAGCATATCCTTTTATCTCTCTCACAAGCTGTAGTGATGTTTTTAATCTCTATATGGTGATTTGATGTGCTGAGAAACTCTTGAGTTTTAATATGGACATGTATATCTATATGGAATTTTGTTATTGTTGTCTCGTTTCGTGTACTATCAGGGTTTTCTTGTAATGGTTATCTTGTGCTAATGTTTCAAAAATACCTTTGAGAACTTAGTTTGATCCACCTTTGTCTATCTATCTATCTATCTCACATATGGGCTTCACCAACCAATTTCTTAGGCTGTCAAATGAGACAAAGCCTTTTTGAAATCAATATTTATAGTAAATTGAGTTTATTTTTTCTTCTATAGCATTTCATTAATTTGTAATCTTAAGCAGTATGTGTGGATCATTCTCATCATCATCATCATTTAATGTTCATATTCGATGCTAGCATGGGTTGGACAGTGCATCAGGATCTGACTAGCCTGACAGCTGCATTAGTCTCCAATGTCTGCCTTGGTAAGGTTTCTACACCTGGATACCCTTCCCAATGCCAACTTCCTTTACAGAATATACTGGGTGCTTTTCTTGTGGCACCAGCACTATTGAGGTCATCTAGTAACTCGTAAGACAAGATCCCTTGACTGAGTGGGATGCAGTATTGAGGGAGGTGGCTTTGCATCCAGTGTTGAGAGTTTAAAGTGTGAAAGAGGAACAGTAACACATGTCTTGCTGTAGAGGAGATTCATGGCTATTCCTGCAGAAAAATGAGAAAGGATGGTAGAGATGAGGTATCAAGGCCTTTCCTCAAGATACCAGAAGGTAGCTTGAAAGAGAAGAGGGGGCAGAGCATTAAGTATGACTGGGTGGATATGTACTTAGGTTTGCAAAATATAAAAGGGGAGTAACAGATGGCAAGAGATGAGGACAGGAGTGAAAACTGAATGGTAAACATGAATGTTGGTGTGGGCAATGGTGTGTCTCAGTATGGGAAAAGATGAGGAGAATAGGAGTGAAACATGGAGCAAAAGGCAGTAGGTGGTAATATACACACACACACATATGAGAGAGAGAGAGAGTTCCCTAGGTGTTTGTGGCATGAAGGGCATCCAGCTGTAAAGCATGCGTCTAACATGGAAAACATAAAAATGAATGAATGTATATATATCCAGGATAAAGAAGGATGATTTTTTGTGTTAGTAATAATAATACATATTTTTATTTACCTCAAATATTTTTATTTCATCCACCTTGGACTTTTTTTTTTCTTCATTGCATGATATTAGTGCAATGATGTTTTTTGGTTTTATTTGCTGTTCTGAATATATATTTTTGGTCCTTATGTACAGAAAGAGTCCCCAGTTCTTGTACCTAAAAATGGAGATGTTGTGAGTTATTTAGCATTTTACTAATACCAACAAAGCTTTTAGCTTATTCCTTCAAAAAGCTTATAAAACATTAATTTTTGCCTCTTTATCTTTTTTACCAACAATTTCTAATCTTCCCCAAATTCTACTTTTGGGTACCTTATTCTATTTATGTGTATATATATATACATGTGCGTGTGTGTTGTTAGAATATCTAGGAATTTTACAACTTAATTTCATTAAGTTTTAAATTTATTAAAAGTGTTCTATATGTCTTTCATGACATTTTTTTGTATTTAAATTTTTTCTCTTTTTAGATTTATCGTTTACTCTCATAAGTTAACTAAATTTTAGTAGTTTAATTATGCAATTAAAATGAACCTCTAGAACTGAATATAAAGGATATTAAATGTTGATTACAAATACAACAGATGTATGGAAGAGAATTAAGAAAATGTTTAAGAAAATGTGTGAGTCCCTATTAGGAACTCTTTCTGAGTTGTTCTCTTTCATGTGTCCCTTGTATTTGTAACCATACTTAGTTTCAGTGCAAAGTTATTTATAATTTCACTTATTTTAACTATTTTTACTTACGAAGACATTGTTCTGGTTGTGCTAATTTAATAAAATTAAAAGCAACAAGTTGAAACAATTTGAAATTTAAATACAGTTGTATGAGGTGCTTGACTGCAAACATTACTTGTGACTTTGTTTCTAAAAATCATTTCAGTGAAGAGAATAGTGCCCTATATCAAAGTTTCTGTAAAAAAGAAAAAGATTACAAGCATATTAATTTGGATATTGTGACCATTTATTTTGTAACATGCTGGATTTGTTAAAGCTGCCAGTGTTTTTTCTCTTGCCTTGTTTATTCCTAAACAATGCTACAAAGTCAAGTCACTTAATAAAACTAAGTCATTCCACATTTTGTAAAAAAAAAAAAAAGCTTTCATGGCTTTGTTAATAAAACATTTTCTGTAGTTAATTGTATTTAAAGCATTCAAAAACTCAAATACTAGATTTACTTTCTATTCTATTTTAGTCTAGTTTGATTGTGTTATTTACCATTCCACGTTTGTTTTCTGGTATTTGGTGCTGATGCTTTACAAATATTGTTATCCATTTGCTAATTTAACTAAATTCCATTACTTAACTAACACACAGTTTATTTTTTTATATGATTTTTTCCCTTGCTTCTTTGCAATGATTTATTTATTTTGTATCTGTTACACTTCTTCAATATTTCTGATTAAGGAAGCACTCCGTCGGTTACGACGACGAGGGTTCCGGTTGATCCGAATCAACGGAACAGCCTGCTCGTGAAATTAACGTGTAAGTGGCTAAGCACTCCACAGACACGTGTATCCTTAACGTAGTTCTCGGGGATATTCAGCGTGACACAGAGAGTGACAAGGCCGGCCCTTTGAAATACAAGTACAACAGAAACAGGAAGTAAGAGAAAGTTGTGGTGAAAGAGTACAGCAGGGATCACCACTATCCCTGCCGGAGCCTCGTAGAGCTTTAGGTGTTTTCGCTCAATAAACACTCACAACGCCCGGTCTGGGAATCGAAACCGCGATCCTATGACCGCGAGTCCGCTGCCCTAACCACTGGGCCATATTTCTGATTAATATATCTTAAATTATCAGTAACAAAAATTGGTCAACATTTTAGTTTCCTGCTGGTATGACTATTTTTAAGCATCCAGAAACACAGCTATTTCTACAGGAAATGGCCCATGTAACAAACAGTGTGCTGAATTTTAGATTGATACATAATGATTATAATCTGTTCCACTTAGAATATAATTAAACGCTTTAGTTTTTAAATGTTTCTTTTAGTATTGCTTAGCTTCCTTTACTGGTTGATTTCCTTCAAGTTATTTTATGTTTGGTTTGTGTGGTATCCTACAATTTCTTTCTTTTTGCTCATCCCCTTCAATGTCCTTTTCTTAATGATTCATCAGTGCTAATTAACATATTGCTAATGTTGTTTGTTAACATATGGTAACGGAAATAAATCTGTGCTTTACTCATCTATCTAAACTTTCTATAGTCCTTTTCTTTTTACATATTGACCTCTCATCAAATGCTGAGATGTTCATAAAATTTATTTTTCATGGATGCATTAGATTTTCTGGTGTTGTTTATTAATATCCAATTAATTCTCATTTTTTTACTTTATTTTTTGTCTAAGAAATTCTCTGTCTTAAAAGCATTAATGTTTACCAATTATTTTAAGTTACGTTTTAATAGGGTGGCAGAATTACATACATACACATGTACATAATAACAAGATTTGAAAGCTATTTTTTGATAGATGTATTAAAAGGTTTTTTACCACTAGTACTTAGAAAGAAATAATGGCTAAGAAAAGAACCGCAGAAAAAGATTTCATTTTAAAGATAATAAACTCCTCCATCACCACCAAAAAAAAAAAGAAAAAAGTATCTCAGTTACGTTCCGTTATATATGACTTATTAAATTTGAGTATCTTCAAACTTAAAATAGTTACACTTCATTGTTGAGTGGATGGTGTTAAGAAGGGCAGCCAGCTCCAATATTCAAACATATCTGTGTAAGCATCTGACTCATGCTTCAGCAAAAGCAAAGGGATATTCTTCATATATAATCTTTTTTAATCAGTCACACTGAATGAAATAATATCTCTAGTTTTATGATTTTTATTTTGTTTTAAAAGATAGAGGTTTGACTTTTAATATGGAATTACATAATCAGTAAAATTATATAATCTACCAAACAGTTTCCCTGACACAAATAAAAAGTACTTTCAGTTTATTTATGATATCACATTGTTGATAAATTTATCAAAAAAAATCAATATAAGCACAATATATTCTGTATGTGGAAAAGCCATTTTAAGTCATTGATGTATTGGAAATCCTGCTTTTGAAGAGACATAATTTTGGAGTTGATGAAATGATTTTAAACGGGGTGACGACAAATAACATATAATGTATTTTTCCTAAATGTGACAAAATGTCTTAAATTTACCTTTGATTTATATGATTTACGAAATATAAATAAAAATATATTTGGATATGATACTTTCAACTTGGAATTGATACTATAGACTTAAGAATTGTAGTCTCAAAATGTATTTCAAATAAATAAATCTAGATCTGTAATGCCTATGTTCTAAGGTTTACAAATAAACTATCTGAACCAGAAAGAGAAGCATGCACCTCACTGGGATTAAATAAAATGGTCCCCACCTCCCACATACACATAATGCCAGTCAGTCTACAAGAGTTCAAACTAACTTCTAGTAGTAGTGCTGGGATTATCTAGTATATTTTGTAAAGGGGTTGATGTTCACTGAAAAATGCTCTGCAATAATTAATATTTACTGTTATGACTATTTTCCTTAGATGTTCTTTGAACAAGCTGTTTGTCAGCTGAGTCTGTTATTTTTTACTGCATTAATCAGTATTTGCTAACTTAAAAATTTAGAACACACTGTTCATCATCATCATTTAGCGTCCGTTCTCCATGCTAGCATGGGTTGGACGGTTCAACTGGGGTCTGTGAAGCTGGAAGGCTTCATCAGGCCCAGTCAGATCTGGCAGTGTTTCTACGGCTGGATGCCCTTCCTAACGCCAACCACTCCGTGAGTGTAGTGGGTGCTTTTTACGTGCCACCCACACAGGTGCCAGACAGAGCTGGCAAACGGCCACGAACGGATGGTGCTTTTACGTGTCACCGGCACGGGGCCAGGCGAGGCTGGCAACGGACACGAACGGATGGTGCTTTTATGTGCCACCAACACGGGGGCCAGACAGAGCTGGCAAACGGGGGCCAGGCGATGCTTGTCACCGGCACGGGGGCCCAATGAATATATTACTACGATTGTCACAGTGATATTAATTCACTAGTGTTATCTATTATATAACACCTAACTTTGGAAATATACTTTTATATCATCATGGGTAATAGCAGGAAATATGGTGTGCATACAATAATTATAATATAGCTTCTATCGAATTAATTCATGGTGGCAAAAGTATACTTACAAAGTTACCTTCATATGATTGGTGACACTAGTTAAACTATGATCTGAATTGACATTGTATTGTCTTATCCTTTTTCATTGCGTCTGAGTAAATTAAAATATTAATCACAATATCTGCAGCAATAGATATACTGATCAGTTATTGCTACATGTTAGATGCAGTTTTTGGCATACTTATGGCAATTGGCATGGCATTAATGTTTTGTCATGTGTAAAACATTGGTTTTCTCCGGGTTTACATGTAATTCAGATCTTGATAAACAACTCCCTGATTTATCTATATTATTACTTTCATAGGTAGGAAAATCATTTTGTGCTGTTATTTCTTTATCATATATTGTTTCTCTTGTTTGTTTTTGTTTGTTTTTTTTAATGGAAATTATGTTTGTGATATTTACTAGATTAGGAAAGTTCATGTCTTTCAGATTTGATATTTGTAATCAATTCCAAATGAATTATTTTGATTAAAATTTAACATTTCTAAAACAGTGTTTTACTAACACTTTAACCTTTTTGTCTTTGGAAAAGCTATTTAAATTTCAGTACAATTTTTCAAGTGTGTTTAATACTTCTAAACTTGCGTTGCTCAGTACTTTTTTTTTTTTTTATTGTAAACGTATTTTTATTATTTTTATTTTAACTGCCCTTGGGCTTTCATAAATGACGGGTAAAATAAACTATGAATATTTTCTTAATATCCTT
Source organism: Octopus sinensis (assembly GCF_006345805.1). Classification (NCBI taxonomy): domain Eukaryota; kingdom Metazoa; phylum Mollusca; class Cephalopoda; order Octopoda; family Octopodidae; genus Octopus; species Octopus sinensis. Next base: position 16,570,364 of record NC_043006.1, on the reverse strand, counting down.
CACAAGCAAATTTGCATCTATAAAAAAATATACTTCAATAAAAATGCTCTTATGTATGGTAAATGATCGTTAATAAGACGAACTTTCTGTAAAATAATTTGTGTTTCTAATTCGTCTATGATTTGTTCATTGAAAGAGCCAAGATCGAGTTCTTTGAAATGTTCCTCTGGCAATTTGTTGAACAAAGTTGCATGTCTTTGGTCAATTAAAAACATTCTATTTAATTATATAATTTTCTGTTATGTACCTCACTTGCTATGCTTTCTTCTTCTGTCTGTTAAAAATACTGTATTTCTGAATCTACGCATGCTGTTTCTCTTGTAGCAAATTCAATCTGCTCCACTTAGCCATCATGGTCGTGCTGACTCTACACCAGCCATTCAAAACCATGATGCTGACTACATTGTAAGTTACCTAATAACATATGTACCATTTTAGCTTACTGAACTTTATCTTTTTTCTTTTTTTTTTTTTTACTTCCAAAATTTTCCTTTACTCCTTTGTGCTTCTCTCTACTACCAAATGTCTACACTTAATATCCGTCTTTGCTTTAGCTACCGTTCATATTGCCGTAGTCTAATTAAGTGTAAAACAACCTTTGTGCACAATTGTTTAGTTCTTGTCTTGTCCTTTCTATAACGGCAATTAACATGCCATAAAATGCTCAAGTTTGAAACCCATGTAAGCAAGCAATAATTGCGTCTCAGACTAAATCCTTTAAATTTGAAAGCATGGAATTTTACATTTCTGAGTGCCGTAGGCAGCTTAGAAAATGTCAGCTTTTTTAAAATTTAATAACATTGGCAACATTTTCATGAATAATATTATTTTGCCTTTGCTTTCTACTTAAATTCATTTCTTTACCTCTTGCAAATTCCTTCTGGTAGTTGTTAGTCTTCTTCCTTTGGTAGACTAGTTGCAAATATGTGGCAGTTTTTATTTTACAGTTTTTTAATATTTCTTCTTGACACTGTTTAATTAATTAATTTATTTATTTATTTATTGTCAATAACCTTTTTCCCAATTTAAAACTTAATATCTGTATTCCGTTTACAATGGATTTATAATAATATTGCTTAAATATGAAAAACAGCTGATTGTTGCTCCCCATGTGTCCGCTTCCTATGTTGGTTCTATAAAACACTGCAAAAAAAAGACAATACAAATAGTTGAAATAGAAGTGTGCTAACATTTGAGTATTGCTAAATAGATTAATACTTTATAATATAATATTTTTGTTGCTTGGTGACTAATATTTATTTAGGTTGTATTAAATTGCAGCAAACCGGTGCTGGATTAATTTATATCTACAACAAAGTTTTTAAATATTTATGATCAAATTCAAACATATTGATCGCATTTTTTTTTTCTCTAGTTCTAAATTCATTCTGTTTATTCTAGCCATATTACTTTTCATTTAATTTTAAAATTCAATCAAGAATTTGCTCTTTCGCTTCTATTTCATATTTTAGCCTTTTATCTTTTTAATGCAAAAAAAGCTCTGGCTGCTTCAAATTTCATTTTCTTCATAAACCTCCTTCCCTTTTTCTCTCCTTTCTTTCCCCTTTTGAACAATACTGAAAGCTGTTCCATTGAAATTATTGTTCCAGTTATGTATTAGGATAAAGATTTCAATTGTGATTTTAATACAAAATTGAAGTTATTAGAAAAGTCACACAAGTTTTGAACGTCCAGTTCTGGCATGGTCTGTCTACTTGAACAATTTATTAATTCAATTCAACAAAGATAATACTATAAGGCATAAATATTGATGAAAATCGAATAATAATTACTCATGGGGTTCCCATAATTGAATAAAAAATACTTTACGTTTGCTGTGAATAGATTTAAATTCTTCATCTTTCACTTGACAAAAATTTTCGGAAGGGGTCATATTACTTTAGTTTCTAATAACATAAAACAACCTTTGCATATCTGCAAATATTTTTTCTTTGAATACCATTTCATTCACTGTCAATAGATTTAAATTCCCACGTTTCTTTCCATGTGGATTTTTATTAGGGGTTATAGATGTAGATTTTCTCAATCATTTTAAAACCTCTGTGCAAGTCAGATATGCATCCTTTTTAACAAGATTTAACTCTGCTTAAAATAATATTTGTTGACATTTTGTTTCCTATATCAGCTACTAACTCTGTATTTCTAAAAACTAGTTTTTCTCCGGTATTTTTTGGCCTACTTTGAAGCTGTTAAATAAGTCCTGTTTTCTTGAGCTAGAGCTTAGAGCTTCATTTAACCACAAGATTGCCTTTTTTTATGGGATTTACTCTTGGTTGTTATTTCTAATTAGAATTGATAGAGCATGTCTCGTGATATGTTTTATAAAAATTTAACATTGTAAGGTAACCTCTTGTAGCTTATTGCCTGTAACATTTCTTCAATGTAGGCTGTAATATATTCATCTACTAATTCAATATTGTCTGATTGTCTGGTGGTTGGTTATAACAAAGCCCTAATCTTACTAGATTGGTACTTTTTTTCTAGTATCTAATGCTTTTTACCATGTTAGATCAACGCATGGTTTTTAGATGTTTTCTTTGGAGTCAGAACGTTGCATCTCTAACCCCCAAAGCAATTTCTTCTAAGGTTTCCGGTATATTTGTTTTCCAGGGCGCCAAACATACTCGTAGCAAGTCAGATATGCATCCTATCTCTTCTGAATCAATAGAAAATTTCAGAGTAAGTCTATTCTTACAATGTCCATTCTTTCCCCCCCCCCTTTGCACTTCTTGTATCATCAAATCACTTTAGGAAATACCTGAACCATCTGATTGTCTGATAGTTAACCTTCACAACCTTCCCCCCCCCCACCTCATCATTTGGTTATTGACCTCGAGATGAATTCCATGAAATAATTAGCTTTCACATTCTTTCTGTGTCAGTAATTTCTTTCGGTGACTGATTTTGTATTTTATTTCAAAATACTACGTCTATTTTTTAAGACGGCTGCTCTTCATTTTTGAAGAAGAGAGGAGGAGAGACTATTTTTGGCATTACATAGAACAGCGTAACTTTGAAATTTTATGGACGATACGTCTCCTTAATTTACCAATAAACTATATTTTCACAAAAAAGAGAATTTGAAATGTTTGTTGTGAAAAGTTATTTCTAGCGATGTTGGAAGTGTCGTAAAAATGAAAGAAGCGAAAAAGAATGGTATATTTTTTAATCTGTTCAGTACTTCTGCTGAACTGCTTTTGTTAATTAAAAAAAACATCAAGATGCCGAACTAATAATGATGGTATCTACCAGGAGATGTCATTATGTAAACCAGTCAGTCTTGATCAAGTAAATTTATGGCATGTACAGGTAGTTGGTCAGATGATTAGGTCTAACTGATATAGCTGAAGTAGTAAGGTAATTTTTCTGTCGCATGTGTGAATATTGTGATCCAAGTTATGAGTTAGAGAAGTGACTGCTTGTATTGGTGACATTAAAGAGAATGCTTGCTAGTTTTTTCTTAAGGTGTGCATAAGTCTGTGATGCAGTTTGGTGATGATTTCTTCTTTCTTATCTTTTCATGAGTACTTAGTATTACTACATAGCAATAATCATCTTCACTCTAATTTTTTGAGTGGTCGGTACACTAACATTTTGCTGTTTCTATCTATGGAAGTTAATTATTATATTTTTCTTATGACACCTGAGTTATCTCAATATCTCCTCATTAGATTTTGACTACTTGAACTCTTTCTCACTTGGAAATTTCACCATTACGAGTATTTCTCAAATACCATTTTCTTTTTAATCTTGTAAATTTTTCTGTGATGCAAATGATAAATACATGCAGATTTTATTATATATATAAATATGTTTTTTTTGCATATAATCTATTTCTTTGAGTTTTTATTTTTCATGAAGAAACACCATACACACATATTACAGTTTATTGTAACCCCTTTCTCGAAGAAAAATACCATTATAAGTATATTCATAATAACTTGAAAATTAATTGGTATTCAAAATATTTTCATTAAATTTTTATTATTTAAACTAATTCTAGTAATTTAGTAATTACATTTGTATTTCACATAAAATTGAAGAGGGTTAAAAAAAACCAAAACCAAATATTTCTTGACTTAGAAATATTGCTAAGAGAAATCCCAAAATGTATGCAATCTAGATGAAATCAAATGTTCTAAACAGCACAAATGATCTTGACAAATTATGTGTCTGAAACTATTGTGGCCTTCATAACTCATCAGGATTTTATTGGAATTAGTTTCGTGTTCCTTCACACTATTTTAAAAAATTTAATTACTTCATTTAATAATACATTACTTATTGCATTTGTTTTTCAGGTAGACATATTCTTAAGATAATTTGCTTTACAAGATCTAAATTAGGTTACAAGCATTAATGAATTTTTTTAAAATTTCAATTGAATTATATATAATTGAATTCATTGATAACGCAATATATATATTTTTTTCTTTGCTCACACAATTCTTATTAAAAATATATTTAGTTTTATTTTCGCTGAAAAATATTTACTTAATAATTCCAAACTTTTAAATACTTTTCTTGTGGTTGGTTTACCTTTTAAAAAAAATTAACACAAGAACATTCTCTTTGTAAAAACTGCTTAATGTTTTAAATAATAATAATTTCTAGAGACTGTATTTAATTTTTTCACTACCAACCCTTTCAACAATGTTACTGTAAGCACATTCTCTTCAACTACACGTTTGTCTACCATTTATTTTATATCATTTCGTATGTTAATATTTATTCCATCTTGGTACTTCCTCCCTTAGCCACCATCTTATATATTCTATAACCGACCTAAATCCCTGTACGATCTCCCAGATGGCCATAAACCAATTGAACCTTCATACAAAACTAATACCCCTGCTGTCTACCATGTATATGTAAGTTATTTTCAACCCTTTGTTATCCTTTAGATGCAGACTTTATAAGGAATGATAATCTTATGCATGAGTATTTTGCAGAAGAGAACACCTTAACTGATAGATCTTTTTCTAATTATTAACCTTAACTAAAATTTGTTGAACTTTGCTGAACATTAGATGTATTTTAAGATTTTTGTGTTGCTGATGAATTTTAAAATCTAAATCAGCAGTTTTTTTTTTTTTTTTTAACCTTTATAGAATTTTCATTACAAATGTAACAGTCTTTAGAAAGTTGTGGTGCTTCCCCATAGCCCATTGGGTTTTAAATGCACCGGTGAAGATTTTGGTTTTTTGCCTAGCTAGGAATAATGTGCTTGTGGTGAGTTCATCCCTCTCTTAGCTATACCCACAGGCTGAGTTGAAGTTTATTGGCCAGACACAGTATACTGGTTGATGTTAAGATACAAGCTGTCAACCTCTCAGCTAGATGTCTGGATTATTTTCACTTCAACCATGTTTCGTAGAAAAGTTTACTATATACTTACAACTGCTCTGCTTACAGTTTAAATGCTTTCTGATATACTATAATTAACTTAGACGTTTGAACGATTTGCACATACTTTAATACAAAAAACAGAAAAAAGAAAATTAACATTTCATTAGAATAGTCGCAGTTAATTAGGCTATTATTAACCCCTAACAATTGCATTTGTACCAACACTGCATTTCAAGCACCATATTCTCGTCATTTTTTTTTAATGTGACACAATGGATAAGATCTTTAGAGGATTCCGAGTTCAGTCTTATGTGATATGTAGACTTTCAAGAAATAGAAACACTAATTAATTCTTACCTGGAATTTCAGTGACAACATTGTGTTGTGACACCTGAATGTGTGTCACAAGTAATGATATATAATTAGAGAAAAGAGTAGAAACCTAACTACAACAACAACAGGTGTTTAAAAAAAATACATTTGGCAAGTAAATTATGGCTCAATTCTTTGAAATAGGGTGACCTAATCAGCATTATGTACACTCCACACTACTAAAACACCTTTCAATAATTCCATATTAACTAACCCCCACATTAACATATACTAATTTTTGTGTTCAATATTTTCAGAATATTAATTTATTTTTGTAGGTGTTTAAAAAGAAAAATTGTTTTTATATTTACTGATCTTAAGACTAATGATATCCTCTCTTACAATTTTAAATATATTGCTCAGTTTTGTTTAAGATTTCATGATAAGCATTTTTATTTTAAAATTAGCTGAATGGGAGTGAAGCAGAGATTTTGTCACTGCAGCTATCTGTATTGCAGGAGTGGCTGTGTGGTAAGTAGCTTGCTTACCAACCACATGGTTCCGGGTTCAGTTCCACTGTGTGGCACCTTCGACAAGTGTCTTCTACTATAGCCTCGGGCTGACCAAAGCCTTGTGAGTGGATTTGGTAGACGGAAACTGAAAGAAGCCCATCGTATATATATATATATATATATATATGTGTGTGTGTCTGTGTTTGTTCCCCCAACATCGCTTGACAACCGATGCTGGTGTGTTTACGCCCCCATAAGTTAGCGGTTCGGCAAAGAGACCGATAGAATCAGTACTAGGCTTACAGAGAATAAGTCCTGGGGTCGATTTGCTCGACTAAAGGCGGTGCTCCAGCATAGCCGCAGTCAAATGACTGAAACAAGTAAAAGAGCATTTGTTCAAAATTTATACAGATACTCATGACTGAAACAGAAAGTGAGGGAAAAACAGAAAAAAAACATCCAGCCAGATTTAAAGAAGTTTTACTTTGTTATGTCCCTCTGTGAAGTTTATGAATCATATAAACAATTTCAAGAATATACGGAAATGAAAACATTACACAAATCAGAAATAGTATCCTGTTCTGATGTTGCAGTTGTTAGGATAGTCATCGTCATCATCGTTCAACATCTGCTTTCTATGCTGTCATGGGTTGGACGTTTTGACTGATGCTTTAGGCAAGTGTCCTCTATCATAGTTTTGTAACTAGAAACTGAATGGAACCTGTCATATATCTCTGGTGATGAGGATCTCTTTCTTTTTCTATCTCTCTACACATACACACATGTGTGTGTGTGTGGTTATGTATGTACATGTGTGTTCATTTGTGCTGCTTCGAATATACTTATTTGTACTTGTGACGGCGTTCACCCAGGGCGGGTTGAGCCGGCTTCTTCTCTGGTCCTGAGGGCATCATGAACCATAGCGGCCCACTCTCGACGGTCCTGTGCTTTGAATATTGCAAAATATGAGTGGTTTTGTTGTCATTTTTCATGCCAACATTGTTTGCAGGCTTTGCACCTGCGAAAAAGTTCTGAAATAAGAAGACCTTTACCTTAAAACTAGGTATAGGTTAGTGACAGGAAGAGCATCTGGTTGTCTAAACTATGTTAGCATGGATAGAGTGAACATGAAACTGGAAAAACAAAAGAATATATTTTATATTTTTCCAAACAAAAAAAAAAAGAAAGAGAAAAAGAGATGAATGAACACTATTAGTAAATGTTTGGGATTAATTCTTTAGAGTAAATAGAGGTATGTCCAGATGTATTTCCCCCCAGAGTAATGATTTGTCTTTTTTTTTTTTCCTTCTAAATAATTCTTGATAATGTTTTTTTCCTTACCAGTTACAGATAAATACTGAAAATTTAACTTTTAGGAACTTATTACTAAGAATATCTTTTTTTCTTCAGAATTTTTAGCTAAAGTTTATTTTAAATTAATTCATATATGATATGAGAATTTTGGGCTTCCCCCCGCCCCCCATCCAAGATCAATTTGTTGATATTTTGTTTATGATGCCAGTGGCCATTAGGACAAACCACTTAATATTTGCTCTGCACCGAAATCATCTGATAACAGACAGCTGACTTTCCCATAAAGTCCTGCTAAGCAAACAAACAATTTGCTCATAGAATGGGTTTCCTTTTTAGGTTGTGAAAACATTAAAGGGCATGAGCATCCGAGAGAAAATTTTAACATGCATGAATAAACATTTGAGATGTTTACTTTATTAATGGAATTGAAATGAAAGTGTTTATTCTAAAAAATACAACAAATTTTTTAAAGAAATGTTATATCATTACCCCTACCCCCCAACCCCACCCTTTTATGCAGTAATAAATTTGCCTGAACTTGGTTACTGAATGTCTTAGCACCGATTTATTTCTAAGATTATTCATGTTCCCCTCAAATGTTGCTTATATTTTATCAAATAAGGTTTAAACTTATGACTTGTAAGGACACTTGTTGAGCACCTAAAATTTCAGGGCTAGGTTGTCAAATTCAATTTACAATTAATAGGAATTAAATATCTTGTTAAACTGAAGTTTTGTTATATTTAAACCGGCCATATCCGGCCAAAAGTATTCTGCCTGTTTTATGTTCAAACTGGCCAGATCTGGTCTCTCACACCAATCCTACAATATCGTTTTAAAAATTAACAGCTACCTCATCAGAATCTCATAGCTACAAGATAATGCATGATTAGTTCAAAACAACGTGGATGAAAAAGCATTAATTTTGGCAGAATAATATGAACACTAAAGGGTTAAACCCCTCCCGCTGCCCACTTTTTATATATATATAAAAAAAGAAAGAAATGTTGCTGAATGTTATTCTTGTTCCAAAAATGGGCAGAAGATTCACCTTGACATTACCATATTTTTGTTAAAATATGCTGCCTTTTGTTATTATTTCAATTAAATTTTAAAATAATGAAGAATTTAGTGAAATAATTATGTTATTATTGAGTTGGTGTTTGAGACTTAGACTAACATGCAATTTCGATGGAAGATTTTCATTTAGATCACTTAAAACAAAAAGTTTGTATCCTAGAACCAAGTGTGCTCTTGGGCAGTTAAAGTAGTAAGAAAAATTTCAAACCACTGGGCCTTCACAGATGTAATTTCTGAATGAGATACGCAAGCTCTTTTGTTACCATATTTCTTCTAAAATATACTGCCTTAATTTCAATTAAATTATTAAAATAACGAAGAATGTAGTAAAATAACTTTGTTTTTATTAAGCTGGTGTATGAGACTGAAATTAAAATGAAATTTTGATGTAAGGTTTTAATTTAAAACAAGAAATTTATATCATAAAAGCAGGGACATTATCACATGGGTTTGCATAAAAAAGATGAAATAATTTAACCTCCACCCATACATAACACTTTTTTTCTCTCTCCAGAATTACTATTGGGAACTAGTTTAATTAGTGCAATTAACAGAATGCAAATAATTATTTATTGATTCCCTCCAAATTTAACATTACAAGGGCAATAACATACGTTTGCCTGTTTAACCTAGGAAACTAACTGTCTGTGCATTATAAATGTACTGCTTTGTAGAATTGCAAAAACCAAACATTTAATTTAACAATCATAATTTGGTTTACTGACTTCAGACATTTCTTAGCATTACTTAAAGACCAGATTGGAAAACATATCAGGAACAAGGAGGGGCTGGAATGGATAAATTGTAATTGAAGTCAATCTTAACTATTGTGTGTATTAATTAATACAGTACTTATTGCTTTGTATTAAATTTAGATTTACTCATCAACCCATTTCTCTTGCAGTATGCTCGTCTAATTTTACCCTATTTTACATGATTCTCTAACATTTTCTTTCTTTTAAGCTATTTAAAATGATATGCTCTTTTTTTTAAGCCATGCACTGATGATAGAACTTAATTGTCCTTTGCTGTTCATGTAGTCTTTTGCAGACGATGTATTGTATAAAAATGATATTTTTGTTTTTCTAAGAAATGATTCTTTTTCTTTCCTTTCGTTTTTCTTCCCAAGAATATGATTGATATTATCTTTACTATGTCTTTGAGATTAAGCAACAACCGAAGTTGTTGCTTTTTTTTGTTTTTACATTTGGCTTTTTTATCACACCAGAACCATTTTTTTTTTATTTACAGCCACCACGAATTGCAAGAAACCAGCCATCCTCTGGAACAGAATCTGATATAGTACCTCTACCCTCCAACCAAGCTTCTACATGTCTTTCCATTATCGTGTTCCCTATTCTTAATGAGGTAAGATATATTCTTTCACAAAATATTTCAGGGAAGTAAATTACACCAGCAAACAAGAAAGTGAGTTAGGCATTTAAACAAAGATGTTATAATGAAACCAAAAAGAAAAAAAAATTCAACCTGGTATTGGTTATAGCAGAGAAACTTAGTTAAGATAACTTTTTTAATTTCTGTAGAATAATCCTTTCTACTATCGGCACAAGGCTTGGAATTTGTGGGGAGGGGGATAGTCAATAACACTGGCCCCCAGTACTTGACTGGTAATGTAATTTACCAACTGTGAAAGGATGAAAGGCAAAGTTGACCTTGGCAGAATTTGAACTCAGAACATAAAGACGTACGAAATGCCGCTAAGCATTTTGCCCAACGTGCTAACGATTCTGCCAGCTCACCGCCTTATTTCTGTATTATAATAATAATGATAGCTGATACAACTGTTGGTGAGAAAGTTAACATACGAAGTGTAGGATGATGGCATATATGAGGTTAGGTGGCATGCAAGGAGTAGAAGAATATTACAGTAACACACACAGTGATAGAGAAGAAGAAGAAGAAGTAAATGACAGTAGTTACAGGAGTTGTACAAATGAGAAATTTTTTATTTAAATTTATTTTAAGGTAACGAATCTTTTGAAAATTAGTATTCATATAGGCATGGCTGTGTGGTAAGAAGCTTGCTTCTCAGTCACATGGTTTGGGGTTCAGTCCCACTGCATGGCACTTTGGGCAAGTGTCTTCTGCTACAGCCTCAGGCCAACCAAAGCCCTGTGAGTGGATTTGGTGAACAGAAACTGAAAAAACCCCCATCGTGTGTCATTGTGTCTCTGTTTGTCCCCCACCACTGCTTTAGAACCAGTGTTGGTGTGTTTCTGTCCCTGTAACTTAGTGGTTGGCAAAAGAGGTCAATAGAATGAGTACCAGGCTTAGAAAACCAAAAAGTAATGGTCAATTCATTTGATTAAAATCCCTTCAAGGTGGTGCCACAGCATGGCCACATTCTAATGACTGAAACAAGTAAAAGATAAAATATAAAGATATCATCATTTTGTATAAACACTATTAAATGAACCTTATCGTATGTATGCTGTATTTCCCAATATTACCCATTATGATAAAAGTATATTTTCAAAGTTATGTCACTTGCCCATGTAACACTCTTGGTTATTCTGTGGTACCTTTCTATACTTCATAATTGGACAAGTTTTATAGTGAATAATTGGAAGCTAAAAATACAAACAGTTTATTGCCCTTGAATATGAAGCCAATTAGTTTGTGTTGGTTAAATTTGGATTGTCTGTGGACAAATATTTCTCATGTCACTGTGAGGTTATAGTTTAACTAAAATATTGAATTTCTGTAATATAATTGGTGCTGTCTGATCTTTTCTTTAATATTCTTTAGATTAACCTTCTCCAGTCTTAAAGGTCAGATAATAGTTGTTACTAGTATTTGAGGACTTGGAAAGGTTAAAAGCTTGTCATAGTGTTTGTTAAACTAAGTCTTGATCTCCTGTCTGTATATTTCAGTTAAGAGAGCATTACAGAGTAGTGAGACCGCCTCAGAACATTGAAGCCATTGATGAGTTAAGGAATGCTTTTGACTTGGTGGAGAAATCCTGTCCCGGCATCACTGACAGATTTTTAACAGACGTTGTAAGAAACATAGGGGAACAGATGTTACGAGAAGCTGAAGTTCGTCAAGGGGTAGAGAAATTTAAACGGTACGTTGATTCATCTTTTTATATTATTTTCTCTCTGGAAAATGAATGTTCAAAACCTGTTATATTCAGAGTTATTTTATTCCTACTTTGTTCCCATTATAGTAAAACTGATACTGCACCTCAACTAAGGAGAAATTTTGTGCATTCATTACAGTATATTTCTGAATAAATCACTTGGAATGGTCTAATGTTAAAACAGAATCCTACATAAATTTTCTATCACTAAGTTATCAGGAGAAAATCTACTAAGATATAATCCAACATTATGATTTGCATTTTAAATTTACTAATTTCCTGCACCAGTTTCGCATAGCCCCATCCCATCCAAAAGTACCTTGGATTGCAGAACGACCTGCTGTGCTTGAGGAGACCTATTGAGTCAAGTACATCAAAATAAATATAAAATGAAAATTGTAGTTGTGATACCTGTGCCGGTGGCACATAAAAAGTACCATCCGAACGTGGCTGATGCCAGCACCACCTCAACTGGCTTCTGTGCCGGTGGCACGTAACAAAGCACCCACTACACTTATGGAATGGTTGGTGTTAGGAAGGGCATCCAGCTGTAGAAACAATGCCAGATCAGACTGGAGCCTGGTGCAGCCTCCTGGCTTCCCAGACCCTGGTCGAACCGTCCAACCCATGCTAGTATGGAAAACGGACGTTAAACGATCATGATGATTGACTGAATATGAAGTCATTGCAAAGATACTCTACAATGGATGTTTTTCACAAAGTCGGTATATTTGAGACAAATACTGTTCTTAGGCTACTAGTTTGAGCCCTCCACATTACCATATACCTGTTTCAATTTCAGAAGAGACACCAATTCATTTTGTGAAAATATAATTGTACAGTAAAGAAAAGAAACAAGAAATGTCATAATCCTAAATTTATACAATGAAAAGTGGTCCTCATTGACATGGCTAACTGAATTTATCTCCTTAATTGCAATTTTTGTGCTGTAAGGAAAAAAAAAAGTTATATAAATACAAGCATTTCATGTAGCTTTCTTTGAAAAAAGTTTAAATCATAAAACTTGGCTAAGCTATGTACAAAACAATTAAAATCAAAGGCATAAGACAGTGAAAAGGCATATTTGTTTAAACCTTTTATCATTTATTTCATTACACTCCCTTCCCCACAGCTTCACGAGGGAGGGAAGAAGCAAACAGGTGCAGGTGTGACCGTGGACGCCATCGACACACGAAAAATTATGCATTAAATTATTTTTAAAATCGTAGACTCATCGTTGACGCGCGCTAATACTCAGACGGGCTCGATATGAATCACGACTATAAGATACCCGAATTTGGTTAAACTGCATCGCAAAATGTGGGAGTAGTTAGGAAACTAAATCGAAGGGGACAGACACTCACACAACTACAGTTTTATATATATAGATACTGTGTACTATGTTCTGCTTTTCTGATTGTTTTTGTTCATTCTATTTAAATGAGAAAAGGTAAATTAACTTAGCTTGAATGCTTAAATAACATGAGTACATTATTGATTTTGATTCTTTTTTCTGTTGCAGGCCATATTGAACCTGACACAAAAGATCTCAAGTCTTATCTTTTCCAAACACCAAATAGCCTCTACATCTCCTTTCAATTTGGGTTATGATTTTTTAAATTTCTAGCAGGTTAAATACTATGAAATGTTTCCACTTGTTTCTCCTCTGAAACAGAAACTAACACACTATCTTCTTATCTTTCCTTCAAAGCCGCAAAAAATGAACCCGCCCTACCCAGGAAAAAAAAAAGAAGCATTTTTACCCCAAAAACACTTGGATTCGTCTTTTCATCAGTCAAATACCGGCTGTTGGTGGCAGGGGTCAAGCCAGTGTTTGAATAGGAACCCCTTTTAAGTTGGTTTTAGTTATTTAAGAGATTTTTTTTTAAAGAAATATACATACATGTTTGTATGTGATTTTTGTTTTTCTTTTTAATTCGAAGTGGAAAGAAGTCTATTTTTCGCTTCTAAATAAAATCAGCTTCAAGGAACAACATACAAAGGATCCCATGAGCATTAAAGTAGCAAAGGTAAAATTGTTACTTTTCTGATAACTAAAACAATGTAAAGCTGTTTGAAATTTATTGTCTTCAACGTGGGCTCACTTTCAAGCAGTGGTCAAGAAATGACCTTAACATTTTTTTTCTCTTTTTTTTTTTCTCTCTCTTCCCCTTACTTTTTTGCTGTTTGAGGAGCAGAGTCCATAACTGATAGCCAGAAACAAAAAATACAATCTAATATTTTCATTGGTTTAACTTGTATATTTCTGGAAAAAAAAAAACAACAAAAAAAAATTAAACAAAATGGAAAAAAATTCTAACCAACCCACTATTTGGCTGCCATCTTGGACAAACATACCTGATGCTCTTTTGTGTCTACTATTCCATTATTTTATTTTCATGCTGTGTACATAAAGGTGTATCATATTCACTGGAAAGTATTCTACTGTAAATAGTATTAAAGTGTAGCGGTCAAGGAGAAATTTAAACTATTTGTTGTGTTTTCTTTTATTGTGTTTGTGTTTTCTATGTATGACAGGAATTGGCACATCTTTTGCCAGGCCAATGAGTTTTGTTTTAGTTTTGCTTCCCAAGTGCAATCATTGAATTTTTAACCCTTTTGGTACCATTTCTGTTGAAATAAAGGACTCGCTTCGGTCATGAATGACCATGTGATTGCACCTAGAAAGTTACCCTCCGAGGCACAAGTCCAGGCAAGGTTTGTTTTTGCAAGACCAGTTGTCCATGCATAAGATCTGGTCATCAAATCTAAGTAGAGACTTCAAACTTGAAATATTCAAAGCCACAGTCGAACCAATTCTACTATATGGCTCAGAAACCTGGACATTATCAAAGAAGCTTGAGAGGCGGTTGGATGGAACCTACACTCGCCTCCTTATGAGAGCTCAAAATCTCTTGTGGAAGCGCCATCCAACCAAAATGCAAATATATGGGAAACTACCACCTGTGTCATCTCTTGTGAAAGGTAAGAGAGTCCAGTTTGCTGGACATTGTTGTAGAGCTGAAAAAGAAGTCATTTCAACTCTTCTCCTCTGGAAGCCATCCACCCGCAATACCAGAGGGCGCACACTCTCCTACCCTGATGTAATCTCCAGGGACACAGGCATCCAGCAACAGGACCTCCGTAATGCTATGATGGACCGTGAAGTCTGGCGTAACATAGTAAATTCCATTGTCTCGACCACGGTCGAACAATGATGATGATGATGCATACCAGCCTCCTCTCCTCTCCATGCCACTGATGTTATCCAAGAGAGAAGCAAAGAGTTATACGGCTCAGCACCAGTGACATTGCAACTCATTTCTGCAGCTGAGTAAACTGGAGCAATGTGAAATAAACCGTTTTGCTTAAGAACACAACACACAGTCAGGTCTGGGAATCGAACTCGCTACCTCTTTTTGAGCCTGACACTATAACCACTGAGCCATGCACCTTCACATCGGTTGGAATACACTGCCTTTATTTCAATTAATTTAGAACAGGGGTTGGTTAACCCCCACCTGTGAGCGCAATTGTGCCCGTGAGCCTATTTTGTTTCACCCACAGGCTGATATACTCATTTTTTTTTTTTTCATTTCTTCTAGCTTCAGCTCACGAGCTGTGGCCATGCTGGGGCACCACCATTAAAAGGTAATGGACTGCCGTGACCAGGATTCGAACCTGGGTTACCATGGCCACAACGTGGGGTCCTAACCTCTAGACGATCACGGCCACTTGTCCCCCTATGTATGTACAAAATATCATAAAATACTCGTATGCCTATTTGCAACATAGGTCGTGTTTCCACTATGACTTAAAACGGTCAGACTTGAACAGAAATCATCCAGTAATTTGCCATTTGAATGGAAATTTTGTTATCACTATGAAACACGTTGCTAGGTTTGTACGACCCCCTTGAAAGTCAAGTACACTCTAGCTGAGAGAACTAAAAATATATTGCCTGTATCGTTGTAGAAGATACTGTGCCAAGAACCCCACTCCCTATTTTGTTTTTCACATTTTTATGAAAAAAATCTCCGAAATCAACACTCACCCTCATTCTGTCAATCGGTAAGCAAAAAAATATTTTAAAATCTGTTAAAAATCAAAAACAAATTAGTAAAACTTCATCGAAACAGAAACTATTAATTTGGTGCTTTGTGAAAGGAATTATAAAAAAAATTATTACTAAATTTTTTTCTGAAAAAGCAGTGAAAAATAATTTTTGCTATCAGTCAGTGTCAAGAAAGGTCAACAGGAACTACTTTCATGTCATCGGCTTATCAGTTATCGCCCTTCCTTACCCACTCGCTTATCAACATCTGTCTGGACAAGAGGGAGAGAGAAAAAAAAAGATGAAGGTTTTTTTTTTATTGAAATAGACAAGTGCCTTACTCTTTTACTTGTTTCAGTCATTTGACTGCGGCCATGCTGGAGCACCACCTTTAGTCGAGCAAATTGACCCCGGGACTTGTTCTTTGTAAGCCTAGTACTTATTCTATCTGTCTCTTTTGCCGAATCGCTAAGTGACGGGGACGTAAACACACCAGCATCGGCTGTCAAGCAATGCTAGGGGGACAAACACAGACACACAAACACATTATATATATATATATATATATACGACAGGCTTCTTTCAGTTTCCGTCTACCAAATCCACTCACAAGGCATTAGTCGGCCCAAGGCTATAGCAGAAGTCACTTGCCCAAGATGCCACACAGTGGGACCGAACCCGGAACCATGTGGTTGGTTAGCAAGCTACTTACCACACAGCCACTCCTGCGCCTTATTTACAACGAATGAACAAGTAGCCGTTCATAAAAAGCATAATATTGAAAGGCATTTTGTGAGTAAGCATAAGACCTATTAAAGCTTGCAAGTATCTGAACGTTTAGCCAAGATAGCCTTCTTGAAAGAAAATCTGACCAAAAGGCAAGCTTTTTTTCAAAAAGTCGATTCTTGAAAGTGAATCAGTAACTCGAACTAATTATGTGGTATGCAAAGATATTGCTAAAAAAGCGCAATGGCCCAGTGGTTAGGGCAGCGGACTCGCGGTCATAGGATCGCAGTTTCGATTCCCAGACCGGGCATTGTGAGTGTTTATTGAGCAAAAACACCTAAAAGCTCCACGACGCTCCGGCAGGTGATGGTCGAAATGGTGGTGCCACAGCTCGTGAGCTGAGACTAGATAAAATAAAAATTTTTTAAAACCACGTAGTGATGGTGAATTCGTGAAAGAATGCATCCTTACTGCTGTTGAGAATATATGCCCAGAAAAACTTTGTTTGGAAATATTAGCCTACAAGAAGAGCTGTTTCCAATCGCATTAAAGATATTGCTGATGACATTCAAATTTCTCCCAAGATCTGATTTAGCAAAATTTGTATTGTATTCATTAGCTGTTGATGAGACAACTGATCTGTCTAATGCTGCTCAGATGGTAATATTTATAAGTGGAATAACTGCAAAACTCAACATTTGGGAAGGATTTCTTGCCTTGAAGTTAATGCATGGAACAAACTAGAGGTGAAGATTTATTTCAAATGGTTGACTCAGCTTTAAAGGATTTTAATTTACTGTATGAAAAAATGAGTGGTCTTGCTACAGACAGCACACCATCTATGGTAGGTTGTGAAAAAGGGTTCGTAGCTCAGATTTAGAATAAATTTAAGAAGCGTCTTTTGGATCCGAAAACTTATTACTCTTTTACTTGTTTCAGTCATTTGACTGCGGCCATGCTGGAGCACCGCCTTTAGTCGAACAAATCGACCCCGGGACTTATTCTTTGTAAGCCCAGTACTTATTCTATCGGTCTCTTTTTGCCGAACCGCTAAGTGACGGGGACATAAACACACCAGCATTGGTTGTCAAGCAATACTAGGAGGACAAACACACACATACATATATATATATATACGACAGGCTTCTTTCAGTTTCCGTCTACCAAATCCACTCACAAGGCATTGGTCGGCCCGGGGCTATAGCAGAAGACACTTGCCCAAGGTGCCACGCAGTGGGACTGAACCCGGAACCATGAGGTTGGTTAGCAAGCTACTTACCACACAGCCACTCCTGCGCCTATGTGTCACTGCTTTATTCATATGGAAAGTTTATGTGCAAAATCTCTCAAGTTGGGAAATATAATAGTGGTTGTAACTAAGGCTGTTAATTTGATAAAAAGCAAAGGGTTGAATAATAGGGAATTTAAAGAATTTTTAAAAGATCTTGAAGCTGAATAAGGGGATTTATTGTACCATTGTGAAGTTAGGCGGTTAAGGCCCAAATGCTTAAGCGATTTTATGAACTGAAGGAAAAAGTAAAGATTTTTATGGAGATTAAAAGTGTTCCTATTGTAGAACTGGAAGATAAAAGTTTCAAAAGGATTTAGAATTTTTAGTAGATGTAACTTAGTTATTTAAATAATTTGAACTTGGAACTACAAGGCTCCAGTTAGTTTCCTCTCATATCAAAAGCTTTGAATCGATGCTTCAAATATTTGTCACACAATTGAAAAGGAAGTGATTCACACATTTTCCGAAATTGAACAAACAATATCCCAAATCAATAAACGAATACTCTGACAAGTGTGAAAATCTTTTAAAGAAATACAAGATAACAAAATCGTTCTACGTGTTTTTGAAACCCCTTTTCATATGTGTCCTGTTTCAAAACCACATAGAACGATTTTGTTCTAATTGCTAAAGAGTTTAAATAATTAACCATCTTGCAGAATTGCGCGGAATGAAACTGGAAGCTCTAGTTGCCTCTTTAGCATTTAAATTATTTAACCCTTTTGTTACTGTATTTATTTTGAGATGCTTTGGGCTTCTTTCAATTACTATAAATATAACAAAGAATTTCGTAAAATGACTTGGTTACCATTCAGCTAATATTAGGAACATAAATTATGACTAAGGTTTGGTGGAAGATTTTAATTCAAAACTTTTGAAAACAAGACATTTGTACTCAGAGCCAGAGCCGGGTTGGTAACGAAAGAGTTAATCACACTATTAGGATTAACCACAAATTGTTTTATAGCTTTCAGATTTTTCTGACATAACTATTAGTTATTAGAATGATATCGTAGGGTAGGTGTTAGGGGCCAGATATGGCTTATCTCAACATAAAACAGGTGGAATAATTAGGCTGATATGGACGGTTTTAATGTTAATGGGTTAATGTTACAAAATCACACACAGCTAAGTCTAATGAATTTAAATGAAAAAATTTACACTGGCTGGGTTGTAAGAAGTTTGCTTACCAACAACATGGTTGAAGGTTCAGTCCCACTGCATGGCACCTTGGGCAAGTGAATTTGGTAGAGGGAAGCCGAAAGAAGCCTATTGTGTGTGTCCCACTACTGCCTGACAACCAGTGTTTGTGCGTTTACATCCCCGTAACTAAGCGGTTTGGCAAAAAACAGCAGGCTTAAAAATAAAATAAATCATTGATTAGTTGGATTAAAGTGCCTCAAGGTGGATGGAACCCCAGCATGGCCACAGTATAATGACTGAAACAAGTAAAAGATATTAAACAAAAAAATAAAGAAATGCTTGTAAGTTCAAATGATTTATTTAGATGAATGGGCAAAACAATATAAATATATACATCTAAAAATATAATACAGTTGAGTTTAAAAAAAGGAAGTTAGATTATTCTGTCTTCATTTCTGAGATATTCTCCAATGTCTGCCTGATGAAACGCAACAATATCCATTGGGTCTGCTCTCCGACAATTTTGTGTTGATTTAGATGCTACTCCAAATCCCTGAAATATATAATTTTAAGAACAATTGAAAGAGTGTTTTTGAGCAAGTTTTAATTTTTTATCATAATCGTTTTACTTCCTGATGCCAACTTCTCACTTTGTTTCCAAGTGAACAGCCCAGGCATTGTTATGCAGAGAGAACTAAAAACAAAACACCATTTAAATGTGTCCCCTTTCTTGAACATCAGTAAGCATGCATGGAGACAGTGCAATATATCAAGAAACTGAGACAAGCTTTCAAAAGGTGGACTGCAAGCAAATGCCCAAATGAACAGTGGGAATTTGTTACATCTGGAAAACATCTGAAGATGAGGGGAAACATGAACTCACATACATATGATAGACTTCTTTCAGTTTCTGTCTACCAAATCCACTCACAAGGCTTTAGTTGAAGACACCTGCCCAAGGTGCCACACAATGGGAATGAACCTGAAACCATATGATTGGAAAGTGTACTTCTTAACCACACAGCCAAGCATACTGAGTTAGAAAAAAGCTGACCATAACCAAAGTGTCAAATTTTGTTTTGCAACCACAAATTTCCAGATTCAAAGCTGTTGAGGCAAGTGAAATCAAAACTGAACCAAATTCAATGACTGGCACCCATGCTAGTGAAGTGCTAACAGCTCCATCCAAGCGGGATCACTGCCAAAGCAGCTGTCTGGCACGTAAAGAGCACCATTTGAGCGTGATCGTTGTCAGCATCGCCTCACTGGCACTTGTGCCAGTGGCATGTGAACAAAACATTCGAGCAAGGTCGTGGCCAGTGCTGCTGGACTGACTCTTGTGCAGGTGGCACATAAAAAACACCATTTTCGAGCGTGGCCGTTGCCCGTACCACCAGACAGGCCCTCGTGCCGGTGGCACTTTAAAAGCACCCACTACATTCTCGGAGTGGTTGGCATTAGGAAGGGCATCCAGCTGTAGAAACTCTGCCAGATCAGATTGGAGCCTGGCACAGCCATCTGATTCGCCAGACCTCGGTCAAATCATCCAACCCATGCTAGCATGGAAAACGGACGCTAAACGATGATGATGATGTTACTGTATTTATTTTGAGATGTTCTGTGTTTCTTTATATATAACAAAGAACTTAGTAAAATAACTTAGTAATCATTCAGCTAACGTTAGGAACATAAATTGTGACTAGGTTTGGTGGAAGATTTCAATTCAAAACTTATGAAAACAAGACATTTGTACTCAGAGCCAGAGCTGGTTTCAGCTGAGTTGGTATCGAAAGGGTTAACAGATAAAGTAAGTGGAACATAATGGTGTAATTGGGTGTATATTGTTAAACTGTTGCATTAAAATAAGCTAGTGGAAACAATATGGACATTAGCTGATATTTGCAAGATCAACAGATGTGGACTTGAAATGAAAAATGCTGTATTGTACAGTGGTAGAAGAAAGGGAAAATGGAACTGAGATCAGAATCGAAGAGCTTTTAAAAATTGCCGTCTGTACTGCTGACATGTCTGTCCTGTGCCTGTATGGTAAAATGAACTCTGTAGGAAAGCATGGTAACCAGAGTAAGATCAAGGAACTATTACCTTAACTGGTCAAAAGGAATTCCTCTCTATCTCAGGGCAAAGGCCAAATTGTATGATGCTTGTATATAAAGTGCAAAGTTGCATAGTCGTGAAATGTGGGCCTTGAATGTGGAAGCTTTGCAATGGATAGAATGAAATAAGTGAACGTGCCCTGCTGGGTGTCATGTTAGCGTGCATGAATAACAAAGCACAAATGAGCTCAGAGAAAATCTTATGCATGCCTTTCCTCCCTTGGACACAAAGACTTGTTGAGGCAAGCGAAGTCGATATCGAACCTCATCCGACGACAGGCACCCATGCCAACCCCCTTTGCTTGCAAAGACATGTTGGGGCAAGTGAAATCGAAATCGAAATTGAACCAATCCTATGACTGGCACCCGGCAGATGCCAGGATCCCCGGACTGGTGGTACGTAAAAAGCACTATCCGAATCGTGGCCGATGCCAGCGCAGCCTCGACTGGCTTCCGTGCCAGTGGCACGTAAATTGCACCAATCCGACCGTGGCCGTTGACAGCATCCCCTAGCACCTGTGCGGGTGGCACGTAAAAAGCACCCACTACACTCTTGGAGTGGTTGGTGTTAGGAAGGGCATCCAGCTGTAGAAACTTTGCCAGATAAGACTGGAGCCTGGTGCAGCCTTCTGGCTTCCCAGATCCCCGGTCGAACCGTCCAACCCATGCTAGCATGGAGAACGGACGTTAAACGATGATGATGATGAGAATACTGGACATAAGATACAAGAGTGAAGTCTGCTATATGTAGACATGTGAAGCAATTGTATAAGAAAAAGTAGTGTGTACTTGAAATAGCTGGAAAAGAGAGAGATGGGGACCAAAGACATGCAATGAAGTGGTGAAGGCTAATCTCAAACTTCATAGAAGTGATGACAATATATACATACAAAAGAAGGCGGCGAGCTGGCAGAATTGTTAGCATGCCAGGCGAAATGCTTAGTGGTATGCTAGCATGGAAAACAGACGTTAAATGATGATGATGAAGTCTCCATCAACTTAACCCTTCATTACCCTCTGTTCTTCTCCTTAAGGTATGCACCTGTGTAATGGCATTCCATATGCCCCTTCTATCAAATTGTCAAAGCATGGAATAAACTACCCACATCGATTGTTAGCTGTCAGGACACAGCATTCTTTGAGGGTTCCTAAGATTCACCAACATTTGTCCAGATGTACTTAAGCACTTTTTTGACTCTTTCACTGTTCACTTTTTTATTTCTTTGTAATTTTTCGTGAACTACACATGCACTTTTTGCTTTCACTGCCACTTTCTGCCTGCTTTTTAACTAGTTTCCAACGAGGTATTTAGTACTGTATACAAGTAGTTTATCGTTATTATTATGACCAGCGACCGAAACCTTTGGAAATATGCTGTACGTGAGAAGACCAGGCAGGACAAGTAAGCCCAGCCCACTTATGAATGCCTTTCCTCCCTTGGACACAAAGACTTGTTGAGGCAAGCGAAGTCGATATAGAACCTCATCCGACGACAGGCACCCATGCCAACCCCCTTTGCTTGCGAAGACATGTTGGGGTAAGCAAAAGCGAAATCGAAATCGAATTGAACCAGCCAGGATCCTTGGTCTGGTGGTACGTAAAAAGCACTATCCGACTCGTGGCCGATGCCAGCACCGCCTCGACTGGCTTCCGTGCCGGTGGCACATAAAATATACCAATCCGACCGTGGCCGTTGCCAGCCTCGCCTGGCACCTGTGCAGGTGGCACGTAAAAAGCACCCACTACACTCACGGAGTGGTTGGCGTTAGGAAGGGCATCCAGCTGTAGAAACATTGCCAGATAAGACTGGAGCCTGGTGCAGCCTTCTGGCTTCACAGATCCCTGGTCGAACCGTCCAACCCATGCTAGCATGGAGAACAGACGTTAAACGATGATGATGATGATGATTATTGCCACTCTTTTATCACTCTACTTCTCATCCACTTTCATTCCATTACCACCCTAACCCTGAATAGACTAAATCAGAATTATATTTTAAAATATAGGAATACGCTTTCACATTAGATTTTCAAAAGTGTTTAAATCTATGGAATTATGTCTATTCTGGCTGTTGCTATGGAAATAGCTTGGTTTTAAAGTAGGAGTGTGACTCATAAAACTCTCTGTTAATGTACAAATTGACTGGTCAACATTCATAAATTAAGCTTACATGGCAGTCATGCTAGAAGGTCACACAAAAGCTTTTCTCCACTGAGAGAGATATGAACAAGTGATAAAATAGTTTAGATAAAAGTGTTATCAATCAGTGCTAGTTTTGTCCCACTGAACATGTTAAAACATATCCCTTCTTTGTTAACAAGGAGTAAATAAGATAGATGATAGCTGTTACGTGAATTTTGGTTTCCTTAAGAATGAGCCTAAGTAAACAAACATTCCACAATAACTAATTCACAGGAAAATGAGACTTGTGTATTATTAGTGCTTTTTTTATATCCTCTTCAGCAGTGGTTTGTATTTTTTAATAAATGAGCTTTCCTTATTAATTCATGTTTGGTGTGGAGTATTACCTGCAAATTGATTTATATATATATATATATAATTGTATGACCAGACTATCAGATGTTATACATTGCTGGTCACAATGCACCTCCAACACTTTCTTGATTCTGCTATTCTTTTCTACCTTGTCCAAAATTGTTTAACTCTGTGGTTCACAACAGGGGTTCATATATGATTTTTTTGTTGAAATTTATGTGCAATAAATCAGTTATTCTTCTACAATACACAAAATACATCAACAATTTTTTAAACAATTCCAAATAATATTTAATTATAAAAATGCGATAGGATTTTTTTAAACATCAAATGGCTAAGACGATCCATAGGTAAAAAAAAATTGAGAACCACTGCTTTGACCAAATTGTTTTCCCATTGTCATGGAGGCCTTCCAAGAAGCCCTTTTCCAATCTCTTGGATATCACTTAGCAACTGCATGGGCCCACCTATTGTTTATGAACACTGCAACATTTTAACCCTTTCGTCATCATCATCATCATCATCGTTTAACGTCCTTTCTCCATGCTAGCATGGGTCGGAGGGTTCGACCGGGGATCTGGGAAGCCAGAAGGCTGCACCAGGCTCCAGTCTTATCTGGCAATGTTTCTACAGCTGGATGCCCTTCCTAACGCCAACCACTCCGTGAGTGTAGTGGGTGCTTTTTACGTGCCGTTCAGATTAATCTGCTAAATGCAATGCTTATGCATTCACATTGTTCTGAATTAATCATGCATCACCTAACAGCTTAGGTATTTCGATGATGTGATTATTATTTTTAGAATTGCATTGTAGGATAAGTGTGAGAGGCCAGATCCGACCAATTTAAACATAAAACAGGTAGAATATTTGGGCTGGGTTGGCACGTAAAAAGTGCAGGTGGCACGTAAAAAGCACCCACTACACTCACGGACTGGTTGGCGTTAGGAAGGGCATCCAGCTGTAGAAACATTGCCAGATAAGACTGGAGCCTGGTGCAGCCTTCTGGCTCCCCAGATCCCCGGTCGAACCGTCCAACCCGTGCTAGCATGGAGAAAGGACGTTAAACGATGATGATGATGATGGCTGGTAAAAAATGCTAAAGGGTTCAAGTCCACTTTCCTACGCTTGCATGGATCAGACAGAATTTGTTGCAAGTGGCAAGCTGGCAGAAACCTTAGCACGCAGGGTGAAATGCTTAGCAGTATTTCGTCTGCCATTACGTTCAGAGTTCAAGTTCTGCTGAGGTCAACTTTGCCTTTCATTCTTTCGGGGGTCGATAAATTAAGTACCAGTTACGCACTGGGGTCAATGTAATCGACTTCATCCATTTGTCTGTCCCCTCTGTGTGTAGCCCCTTGTGGGCAGTAAAGAAATAAGAATTTGTTGAGGTAGATTTTCTACAACTGGATGCCCTTCTTGTCACTGATCCTCACTTGTTTTTCAAGCAAAGTAATATATCCTCACAACTGGACAGGTTTTATGGAAAACTGGAAATAGGGGAGTTTGTTTGTATGATACAGGCATGGCTGTGTGGCTCAGACTCACTGCATAACACCTTGGGTAAGTGTCTTTTACTATAGCCCCACATTGACCAACGCCTTGCAAATAGATTTGATCGGCAGAAACTGAAAGAAGCCTGCTGTATACATTTATGTGTGTGTGTGTTGTTTTGTATGTCCTTGTTGTATAACTAACGATACATTGCAACAAGGACATACAAAACACAACACACAAATGTATACAACAGGCTTCTTTCAGTTTCTACCTATCAAATCTATTTGCAAGGCCTTGGTCAATGTGGGGCTTTAGTTAAAAGACACCTACCCAAGGTTTTATGCAGTGAGACTGAACCTGAAACCATGTGGTCGGGAAGAGAACTTCTTAGCCACACAGCCATGCCTGTATCTTATAGGTAATTAAATAGTTTGTTTCCTCACCCAGGGCCCGTTACTGCTGCAATAAGTCCAATCACCAGAAAAATATAAGGTTTTCAATTACTGGTATGACATGAAACCAAAGGACTCTCTTTTTGGCTTAGATGAGTGATTCTCAACCAAGGTCTATACAATCCCTGGGAGTCCATGCAAGCAAAATTGGGGATCCATATAGTTTTATTTAGAGGCGCAGGAGTGGCTGTGCGGTAAGTAGCTTGCTAACCAACCACATGGTTCCGGGTTCAGTCCCATTGCGTGGCATCTTGGGCAAGTGTCTTCTGCTATAGCCCTGGGCCGACCAATGCCTTGTGAGTGGATTTGGTAGACGGAAACTGAAAGAAGCCTGTCGTATATATGTATATATATATATATATATATATATATGTGTGTGTGTTTGTCCTCCTAGCATTGCTTGACAACCAATGCTGGTGTGTTTATGTCCCCGTTACTTAGCGGTTTGGCAAAAAGAGACCGATAGAATAAGTACTGGGCTTACAACGAATAAGTCCCGGGGTCGATTTGCTTGACTAAAGGCGGTGCTCCAGCATGGCCGCAGTCAAATGACTGAAACAAGTACAAAAAAAAAAAAAAAAGAGAAAGGTCCATGTAAAAATTTTGCTTTGGATGGATTTATTGCAAGAAGCTGCTTGGTTCCTTTCTATAATGTTTGATGCCTTACTGGCACTTGTGCCCCGTGCTAGTGGGGTGCTAAGAGCACCATCCGAGCGTGATCATTGTCAGAGCGGCTAGCTGGTTTCTGTGCCGGTGGCACGTAAAATGCAGCATTCAAGCGTGATCGTTACCAGCGTCACCTTACTGGCACATGAAAAACATTCGAGCGAGGTCATTGCCAGTACTGCCTAACTGGCCCCTGTGCCAGTGGCATGTAAAAGAACGCACTACACTCTCGGAGTGGTTGGCATCCAGCTGTAGAAACTCTGCCAGATCAAGATTGGAGCCTGGTGCAGCCATCTGGTTCGCCAGACCTCAGTCAAATCGTCCAATCCATGCTAGCATGGAAAGCGGACGTTAAACGATGATGATGATGACGACAGTTCAGGTTACACAAGTAAATGTGTGAAAAACAAAATAGGAACTTTGAAAGAAGTATCTACAGAACGAGTTTTTAACCTTTTAGCATTTAAACTGGCCATATCTAGTCTAAATATTCTGCCCGTTTTATATTGGGACTGGCCATATTCAGCCTCTCACACTTATCCTATAATGTCATTCTAAAGATTTAACAATCACGTGATACCTGTGCCAGTGGCACGTAAAATGCACTATCAGAACGTAGCCAGATGCCAGCGCCGCCTTGACTGGCTTCCATGCCGGTGGCACGTAAAAAGCACAAACCGATCATGGCTGTTTCCAGCCTCCCCTGGCACCTGTGCTGGTGGCACATAAAACACACCCACTACACTCACGGAGTGGTTGGCGTTAGGAAGGGCATCTAGCTGTAGAAACACTGCGAGATCAGACTGGAGCCTGGTGCAGCCTTCTGGCTTCCCAGACCCCGGTCGAACCGTCCAACCCATGCTAGCATGGAAAACGGACGCTAGACAATAATGATGATGATGAATTAATAATTTTTGTAAAATATCATTTAAAAATTGGGAATTTGTTTAGGATGTATTGGTTTTAGCAAATAGTTTGGTAAATAAGATAGAGTTACAAATGGGGCATAACCAAAAAGTGTTATATAATCATCACACATAACTGCACAGGTTTGTCAAGCTAAATTTTACTCAAGGAATTTAGTCAGCCTGAGGAGGCAGGAGAAGACACCAGTTCAATAGACGGTACAGTGGGATTGAAGCTGGAATTATGTAACTGCTAAGTAAACTTTTTAAACCACACCATCCGAGAGTGATCATTGCCAGAGCAGCTAACTGGCTTCCATGCTGGTGGCATGTAAAAAGCACAATTCAAGCTTGATCGTTACCAGTGTCGCCTTACTGGCACTTGTGCTGATGGCACATGAAAAAACATTTGAGCGAAGTCGTTGCCAGTGCCACTGGAGTGGCTCCTGTGCAAGTGGCATGTAAAAAAACACCTTTTCGATCGTGGCTGTTGCCGCACATAAAAGCACCCACTACACTCTCGGAGCGGTTGGCATTAGGAAGGGCATCCAGCTGTAGAAACTCTGCCAGATCAGACTGGAGCCTGGTGCAGCCTTCTGGCTTCCCAGACCCCGGTCGAACCGTCCAACCCATGCTAGCATGGAAAGCGGACGCTAAACGATGATGATGATGACAACATTGAAATCTCAACACAAAAAGGTAATGCATGACTAATCCAAAACAATGCAAATAAATAAGCATTACGTTGGACAGAATAATCTGAATGCTGTTGGGGTCTACCAGAATAAAACAATAACCAAAGGGGTCCATAGAGAAAAACTGGTTGAGAACCACTGGTTTAGATGATGAGCATTTAGAAGTACGTATTGGTTAGATAAATGTTCATGGTGCTGAGTATTCCACAGACACAATATGTGACAAGACTGCATCTTCAAATTGTAGTTACAATCCATGACAGGTTTGTATACAGTAAGATAAAAGAGGTTGAGCTCCTTCCTGACTCATATGGACTGAAAGGGCTGGTTTCCCGGATTTTCTGATGCATGTACTCCTCCCACCCCAGACGCCAGTCTGTCACAGGAATATTCAGTTTTGCCAGCTGAGTGAACAGGAGCAATATGAAATGAAGTGTTTTGCTCAAGAACACAACACATTACCTAGTCCAGGAAGTGAAACCAGAATCTTACGAGCATGAGTTCAATGCCTTAACTACTAAGCCAAACCCCGCCACTTCTATACAGTGTGCACCAACCAAATTCCACACACCAGGCACACGTCAACCTGAGGCTACCGTATAAGATGACTGCCGAAGATACCTCTCACTGGGATTGAACCTGGGATCTCAGGATTGCAGCGAATACTATACAAATATCAAGATCATCATCCTATTAATGTGTATTTTTTTGTTCTATGCTCACATGGATCAGAAGAAATTTGATGAGGCAGATTTCCTCACTGTCATTAAGTCTCATCTATTTCCAAGCGACATAATATTTTCCCTGTGGTTGGACATGTTTTCAAGGAACATGGGAAACAAATGACATTGATTGCATTATGGTGACACTCATTTGATTTACAACTATTATATGATGACAAGACAAAACAAGCACACACATACACAATAGGCTTTTTTCATTCCAGCCAGCCAAATCCACTTACAAAGCTTCAGTTGGCTTGAGACCATAACAGAATAAACTTGCCCAAGGTGCCATGCAGTGGAACAGAATCTGAAACTCCTTTTTTTTAAAGCCAACTTCTTAACCATAGCTTTTGTCTGTGCTTATATATATATATATGTGTGTGTATATATGTTCAAGAACATCTCATAATCATTTGAACGTTCACTCTTCCATGCTTTCTTGGATTGGACAAAATTTTCTCCAACTGGATGCCCTTCCTGTTGCCAACCCTTATCTGTTTTTCAGCAAGGTCATATTTTCCAATGACCAGACATGACTTTGTGAAAGGTTGGAACTAACGTACACAACCTGTATGACAGGGAGATTCATTTACATCCATCAAATGATGTCAAACCAAGGAGAGAAGCGGTGGGGAGACACATTCGATGGGCACCTTTTCAACTTTATTCTATTATTCTTGTTATTCTATACAACGGCTCTATTTCCAATTATATATATATATATATATAATCCGGTGGCACGTAAAAAGCACCATCCGATCGTGGCCGTTGCCAGCCTCGCCTGGCCCCCGTGCCGGTGGCACATAAAAAGCACCATCCATCCGCGGCCGCTTGCCAGCTCCGTCTGGCACCTGTGCAGGTGGCACGTAAAAAGCACCCACTACACTCACGGAGTGGTTGGCGTTAGGAAGGGCATCCAGCTGTAGAAACACTGCCAGATCAGACTGGGCCTGATACAGCCTTCTGGCTTCAGACCTCAGTTGAACCGTCCAACCCATGCTAGCATGGAAAGCGGACGCTAAATGATGAATTTACTAAAGCCAGAAAAAAAAATCTGTTACTCAGTTTCATGTGACCTGTCCGATGAATGGCCATGTGAAACTCTGAGTAACAGTTTATGGAGATTTTTTTCCTTTTTTGGCTTTAATAAGTAGTACATTACACTACCTTTGGTATTCGAGTACTATTTTTTCCACCTTGTTTTGCATTTATGTACTTGCTTTCTTATGAATGTGGTCAGCGTCAAATCATGAGGTAGCAAGTTTGATTCCTGGACTGGGTTGTGTCCTTGAGCAAGACACTTTATTTAACATCTCTCCAGTTCACTCAGCTATAGAAATGAGTTGCAATGCAACTGGTGCCAAGCTGTATTGATCAGTTTTTGCTTTTCCTTTGGATAACATCAGTAGCATCAAGAGGAGAGGCTGGTATGCATGGGCAACAGTTGGCCTTCCACAAACAACCATGCCTGGACTTATGCCTGAGAGGGGAACTTTGTAGGTCATTCATGACTGAAGGGGGTCCTATATATATAGGGAAAATTCACACACAAAAAAAACAAAAGATGAAGACAGGTGGTGTAGACAACAAACAGATGTATTAGTTTAATGCCCAGGAAGTGAAAAAGTCTTTAACGTTCCAAGCCTACACTCCTTTATATATATATGTTTGTGTGTGTGTGTGCAATCCCACTGGCAGCTTTGAACTTTCTTCCATCCAAAAGTTCTTTTTAACCCAGTATTCTTCATGCTGCTACTTAAAGCTTTATCTACTTTGAGTTCCAACATTAAACTAATTTACTTCAATTCTTGAAGTTCCTAAATTTTTATAACATAAACAACAAACCAGTAAGAACTCAGCTTCTAAATGAATGGTGACAATTCGAAGTGTGGCTTTGCTATAATGATTAGAATCTCTGTCAAGTTTACAGAAGATTTGGGTTTACATATCATGGGCAGTTTTTGACTTTTTCCCCTACATCCAAGAATTTTTTAAAAACTCAGTATTCTATACGCCATTATATATAAGACCCCACCAGTGAAGAATCACTGTGTTTTCTTCGAAGTTATAACTTATAACCCGCAGGTATTCGAAACGAACGAAACAAACCGTTCTTCAAACTTTTCTCGTAATATGGATGAGGTATATAAGGGGAATAACTCATGCAAATTATTTTAAAGTCACCATTGCAATAGTATACTTAAGATCGTCAGTACTCTAATCAACGGTATTCCACCTGTAACTAAGTTTTTTTCTCCTCCTCCCCAGATTAAGTGTATTTAAAGCATTATTTAACCAGGTCCTTCCTTTCCTTTAAGATGGTGGGGTATGGTCAAGAAGTTTGCTTCCCATTCATGTAGTCTAGGTTTAGACCCAGTCTGGCACTTTTGTCAAGTGCCTTCTACCATAACATTCATCATCATCATCATCGTTTAACGTCTGCTTTCCATGCTAGCATGGGTTGGACGATTTTGACTGAGGGCTGGCGAACCTGATGGCTGCACCAGGCTCCAATCTTGATTTGGCAGAGTTTCTACAGCTGGATGCCCTCCCTTACACCAACCACTCCAGGAGTGTAGTGGGTGCTTTTTATGTGCCACCGGCACTGGGGCCAGTCAGGCAGTACTGGCAACGACCTTGCTCGAATCTTTTTACATGTGCCAGTAAGGCGACGTTGGTAACAATCACACTCGAATGGTGCCCTTTTATGTGCCACCGGCACGGAAGCTAGTTGGCTGCTCTGGCAACGATCATGCTCGGATGGTGCTCTTGGCACCCTACTAGCACGGGCACAAGTGCCAGTAAGGCAACGCTAAACTGAAAAGGTGCCTATTGAATGTGTCTCCCCACCGCCTCTCCCCTTGGTTTGACATCACTTGATGGATGTAGATGAATCTGTCATACAGGTTGTGTACTTCATTTCCAGCCTTTCACAAAGTCATGTCTGGTCATAGGAAAATATGACCTTGCTGGAAAACAGGTAAGGGTTGGCAACAGGAAGGGCATCCGGTTGCAGAAAATTTTGTCCAATCCAAAAAAGCATGGAAGAGTGAACGTTGAAATGATTATGAGATGATCCTGAAACAGTTCGTTGTTTTTCATTCATGCAGGTCCATTCTGCCAAGAACTTGTTACTCTATACAACAGTTTGGTTTCCAATTATTTCACACTGTGTGCAAGATTTGTGTATATGTAAATAGAAAGGCATGCATTTCTTTGTGCTTGTATTAAAAAATTTTTTTAAAAACTTACCAAAGGCAAATCATTCATATTGTATACGATAACACCTTGGTACTGCTCAGTATTTTCTGTGATTCTGCCAAGACCAGCTTTCATTATGTGGTTTCCATATAAGAACTGTTGTTCTGCATTTGGCTTCAACCATATTTTGTACTAGTGAGAGAAATTACATTTAAATGGTCAATTATAACACAATATATATATACTTACACACACATTTATTTATATACATATATATAATAATTATTTGAGGGAATATAACACGTGTCGTTATTCTACCAATTATATAGGTTTTTATTATTTGTTTTGCAATTTACTTAATCATCGGTATTTTATTATTTTAATTTTTATATTTCTATTATATGTAATTTTCTAGATGGTGTAATTTAATTGTTCATTTTGAATTGATAAAAGGTGTTTTTTTTTTCTAATTTATATATATACACACACAGTAACCCCTTGACTATTGTGGGTGTTACATTCCAAAACTTCCCTCAGAAATAAAATCTAAAAAGATATAAATGCTAATCAGCTGCAGAAACCAGTGATATAAAATTACATGTATTAGCCAGAAAAGTCTGCGATAGGTGAACTGTGATGTACTGAGTGCATGATTGGTGAACTGTGATATGGCGAGGGATTACTGTATTCTTTTCTTTTACTTGTTTCAGTCATTTGACTGCAGCCATGCTGGAGCACCACCTTTAGTCGAGCAAATTGACCCTAGGACTTTATCAGTCTCTTTTGCCGAAGTGCTGAGTTACAGGGACGTAAACACACCAGCATCAGCTGTCAAGCAATGTTGGGGGGACAAACATAGACACATAAATATATATATATATATACACATATGTATGTATGTATGTATATATACCTAAGTGACCAAGTCAGTAGTGGGGGAGGGTGCGCTGAAAGTATAGCTGCTAGAATAAGAATAGCCTGGGCAAAGTTCAGAGAGCTCTTACCTCTGCTGGTGACAAAGTGCCTCTCGCTCAGAGTAAAAGGTAGACTGTATGACGCACGTATACAAACAACCATGCTACATGACAGTGAAACATGAGCCGTGACTGCTGGAGACATGCGTAAGCTCACAAGGAATGAAGCCGGTATGCTCCGATGGATGCGTAATGTCAGTGTGCATACTCGACAGAGTGGAAGTACCTTGAGAGGAAAGTTGGACATAAGAAGCATGAGATGTGGTGTGCAAGAGAGACAACTGCACTGGTATGGCCATGTGGTGAGAATAGCTGTGTGGAAAAGTGCCACACCTTAACAGTTGAGGGAACCTGTAGAAGAGGTAGACCCAGGAAGACCTGGGATGAGGTGGTGAAGCATGACCTTCAAACATTAGGCCTCACCGAGGCAATGACTAGTGACTGGGACCTTTGGAAATATGCTGTGCTTGAGAAGACCATAACCTCGTGGCCTATGCCAGGGGTGTAACCAGCCCACTTATGTGTACATATAACTTATTTTTATTGATTCCTGGATTGCTGAATACAAAAGACTTCCAGGAAATTTTAAATTC
Organism: Octopus sinensis; assembly: GCF_006345805.1. NCBI lineage: Eukaryota > Metazoa > Mollusca > Cephalopoda > Octopoda > Octopodidae > Octopus > Octopus sinensis. Next base: position 16,537,144 of record NC_043006.1, on the reverse strand, counting down.
AGAATGTAAAAATAGAATGCAATACATAGTACAAGTGCTCTGTCAATCTGGACATCTACCTTCTATATTTTTTTTATTTTAAAGATAATAAGGGAACAATGTACAAACCTTAGCGTAAGGAGCAAGAAAATCCAATGCAGTGACATGAAGCCGAAATTTGCGAGTTTTGGTGAACTTGCCAAAACAGGTGCCAAAACTTCTTAAGTTCTCTCTGGAAACATGACAAGCCTTTTTCATTAAACTTTCTCTGAAAAACCACAAAAAAAAACATTTGAAAATAAAATGGCACAGATGCACTGAGCAGAAACTACCAAAAACCTACCAAAATATATTAAGAATGAATATGAATGTCATCATCAACATTGTTTAACATCCGTTTTCCATGCTGGCATGGGTTGGACAGTTTGACTGGGGACTGGCATGCCAGGGAGGCCGCACCAGGCTCCAGTCTGATCTGGCAGTGTTTCTACAGCTGCATGCCCTTCCTAACACCAACCACTCTGTGAGTGTATTGGGTGCTTTTTAAATGCCATCGGCATGAGAGCCAGTCAGATGACACTGGCATCGACCACGTTTGGATGGTGCATTTTATGTGCCAACAGCATGGGGAGCCAGTCAGGGGGCACTAGCAACGACCCATGCATGAATGGTGCTTATTGCGTGCCACCAGCAGAGGAGCCAGTCAGGCAGCACTGGCATCAGTCACAACTACAATTTCCATTTGATTGTGATTTGATTTGATTTTACTTCACTCAATAGGTCTCCTCAAGCATGGCATGTATACATTTTAAATCAATAATCATTTAATATTATCTATAAAATATATTGTTATGGCTTCACTGGTGTATTTCCATTTAGTCAGCATGAATTTAAGCACTGAACTTCTTTGGCATCCATCTGTCTCAAAAGATGTAGTATAGCAGAATGGAGAGACAATCACTTCTCCATTCTATTACGGTTACTTTTCACAATAATGCCAGCATGGAAGGTAGATGTTAAACAACAATGATAATGTGCTGAAGTAACTCCTCCAGGACACAAGCCTAGGTTGGTTGTATAGAGATGCTAGGTTACTCAGAAACCAAATCCCCTTCTCTTGGTTTTCTTGGTATAATCCAAAGATGTTTAGCTACTGAAGTTGTTGGAAGAGCATCAAGATGAACACCAAACCAACTGAGGGGCTCTATTCTGAATTTGTTACAAGGTTTTTCTCCTTAGCTTTTCTCTTACTAGGCAGTGAAGATATTTACCCACAGCAAGGGATCTTTAATCCTGGACAGGGGTCCTTACTAGGCATTTTCTGTTTGAGACAGCTGAGCACAGGACCTACATTAGCCAGGGTGATTATACCCTGTAATATAGACTGAGATCAGAAAGCCAAACTAAGCTTAATGGGAGAGAAAGAAGGTTTTAAGAACATGGGAGATATGGCTATGTGGTTAAGAAGTGTTTCAATGAGTTGGTGGTGGTGTGTGTGTATATATATATATTTAGTTGAAATTTACATGAAAACAAAAGATGAAGACAGGAATATGAACAACAAGCAGGTGTATTAGTTTGACACTCAGGAAAGTGAGAAAGTCTTTTATGTTTTGAGCCTATGCTCTTCAACAGAAAGGAAAGAGAAAATAAACAGAAAGAGAATATATAGACAAATAACAAAACAGCCTTACTTGCAGTAATAAATCCTTTCCTTATGTAAACGGAAACAATACTTTCCATCAGTTCTTTCCAACAGTTGTGAAATGTTATCTCCAATACTGAAAATAGAAAATTTTGAAATAGATTTGATTATATGAAACTAATTAACATAGAAAGAAGAATGGGAACGAACCAGTCGTATGACGGTGACGCTTATTTACAACTATTGCGTAATTTCATAGCAAAGTGACACAACACAGTCGGTGGGCTTCTTTCAGTTTCCATTTACAAAATCTTGTAACAAAGCTTTGGTCGGCTCGGTGCTTTAGTAAAAGACATTTATCCCAAAGTGCCTCACAGTTGGATTGTGACCCCTAAAATGTGGTTAGGAAGAGTACTTCTTAACCACACAACCATGTCTGTACATAAGATAGGCACTACTTGAGAACAGTGGTCCCGGTGCGCGCACTCGCGTAGTCATGCATCCGCGCTAGCTAGTCGATCCTTACTTTGTGTTTTTGTTCGTTATTTACTTTGTTTAAAAAATCATTTATTTTGTGTTTTATTTACTTTGATAGGTAGTCGTTGTAGGATCGACTAGTCATGAGTAGCTAGCGCGGATGCGTGTGCGCGCACACACAGGGATCACTGTTCTCAAGTAGTACCCATAAGATATTTGTGATTATATGAGAAGAGAGAGTGAGTCATTCGTTGATATGTGAAAGCACTCCGTCGGTTACGACGATGAGGGTTCCGGTTGATCACTCCACAGACACGTGTACCCTTAATGTAGTTCTCGGGGATATTCAGCGTGACACAGAGAGTGACAAGGCCGGCCCTTTGAAATACAGGTACAACAGAAACAGGAAGTAAGAGTGAGAGAAAGTTGTGGTGAAAGAGTACAGCAAGGATCCCCTGCCGTAGCCTCGTGGAGCTTTAGGTTTTTTCGCTCAATAAACACTCACAACGCCCGGTCTGGGAATCGAAACGGCGATCCCGCTGCCCTAACCACTGGGCCATTGCGCCTCCACCATTCGTTGATATATGCAATGATTGAGTTCCTGTGTTCTGGAAGTTGACTGGAACATGCTGTTCCTATTCAAGGAAATGTTTGAGGTTCGTATTCTTGAAGACCACAAGGCAGAAGGAATCCCCATATGTAGAGACACAAATTCGCAAAACTTTTCGGAAAATAAGTTATGAGAAGTAATATGGGGTGCTTAAACAAGAATTCCACCAGGAAGTCAAAACTCTGCCAAAAATTCTAAAGTATAGAATTTTATTGTCAATAAAATATAGTATAAAACACTAATTAAGTCAGTTTAATTAGTCTTAATAATCAGACTTTTTTTTACTTGTTTCAGTCATTTGACTGTGGCCATGCTGGAGCACCGCCTTTAGTGGAAACAAATCGACCCCAGGACTTATTTTTGTAGGCCTAGTACTTATTCCATCGGTTTCTTTTGCCGAACCGCCACGTTACGGGGACGTAAACACACCAGCATCGGTTGTCAAGCGATGTTGGGGGCACAAACAGACACACATACATATATATACATATATACGACGGGCTTTATTCAGTTTCCGTCTACCAAATTCACTCACAAGGCTTTGGTCGGCCCGAGGCTATATAGTAGAAGACACTTGCCCAAGGTGTCACGCAGTGGCAGTGAACCCGGAACCATGTGGTTGGTAAGCAAGCTACTTACCACATAACCACTCCCACGCCTTCATTGACCCAAAACGTATTACTTACACTACCTTACATGAGTGGCATCGTCCAATATCTACAAAGTACTAAGGTGCGCTGTTTTATATCGATAAAATATGCCACAAAATAGTAATTAACTCACTTTAATTGAACTCAACATAATTTCCTATTTGATGTTCGTAAATCGAATCTATTTTAGTTTCGATCTCAATTTAACTCGGTTAGCATATCTCTTGGACACCTTGCTGCTCCTCGAAAGAATGCCTCCCAACGAAATACTTCCAGATCAGCAGATAATCAATGAAAAGCATACAATTACGACACTGGCTCGGTGTTTGTCAGATTCAGCGATTTCTATCGGTGCGACCGCCGTGGATTGTTGAAGAATTCTCACGTGTGACCCATAGCGAAACTCTATTCAAAATAAGACTAACATCTGCCCTCACTTTTTACTCACTGTTCGTAGTGTGTACCACTTAAAATTATGAAACGTTTTATTGAAATAACGAACGTCAAATAGGAAATTACCAAACTTAGTGTTACTTGAGTAAAATAATTATTTCTAAATTCAATGAAGGTAACATTTTATTGTGATTCCTTCTGTATTACATCGGTCATGAGCACACTCTTCGTAGTCATATTAAGAAATATAACCACACAAATATCTAATATACAAATGCCAGTTAATTTTACCATTTTCTTAAAAACTCAATGAACAAATATATATATATATATACATGGCAATCTTTCGTTTTGACTCAAAGGTATGTGCCATTTCTGTGTGTGTGTATATATGTATATATATATATATTATATATATATATATATATATATATATATATATATATATAATATATATATATACTTTATTTAAAAGCAGCAGAAATATGAGAAAAGCTGTTACTCAGTTTCACGTTTCCGTTCGTCGGACAGTTTTGTTAACAAGGAACGTGAAACTCTGAGTAACAGCTTTTGTTATATTTCTACTGCTTTTAAATAAAGCATATTACTCTACCTCTGGTATTTGAGTACTCCTTTTTTCGACCTTGTTTCACATTTATGTGCTTACTCCGGTATATATATATATATATATATAATGTAGGTACTTGGTAAACAATATTCGATAAATACTTAGGAAACAAGATAAGGAGGCAAATATCTATGACTTGACAATAATGTGATAACGTAGAATATATTTACTTACTATTTAGTTAATTTTTCAAAAAATAATTTACATTCATCGTCCGTGAGGGGCCTCATCTTTACGAAGGATTCTTGTGAGAGACGAAAACACGTGGAGGAATTAGGACTCTCTCTCTCTCTCTCTCCAATGCGCCTGCGTGTTTCAATGACTTCCGGTTGTAAAACTATTAATTCTTTCAGAATTGTTACGTGAAATTTTCTTAATGATTGGAGGTCAACGGTTCTTAGATTAAAAAAAAATAATAATAAAATAAAATAAAATAAAAACCTCTTCTTAAAAAACAAAGCCCCCTTCTCTTTATCATTGGTAAAACCAAATAGAGTTCGCATTCATTTAATTCTTCTATGTATTGGACAAGTTATAAAAGCTGGAAGTACACTATAAATTTTTTTCTCCATTCTTTCTGTCATCCTCTCTGCTATGAGAAATACAGGTGAAGCCAGCCCGAGCTGCTAGAAATGGCAACAAAATCTCCCTCAAACTAACCATATCGTCGCCTTTGAAAAAAAGGCAGAACAATAATACAATGTTATAAGTAAGGGGAGAAAGGCGGGATGGTTATTGTTGGAACGCCTTTCATCATTGGTCTTGTAGATCTGGACTGACCTTGTGGGTTCTACAACAAAAAATCCTGCTTATTTTTAATAAGAGTATGAATGTTCCAGCATCACATGGGGTTTTAGATAATGGACACTACTTGGAATTTTATTTTTATTCTCATTTATATATTAATGGAAATCCTAGTTTGCAATAAAAAGTAATAAATTTTAATTGTGAAATTATGGGCAGTAGTTTCATAGAAACGGTGTAATGTCGTACAGAATGCCTTGCGGTATTTAGTTCCGACTCTGCGTACTACATCACATCATTCGGTCAGCTTTGCCTTTTATCCTTTTAGGGTCGATAAAATGAATAGAAGTCATGGGTGTGTGGTAAGTAGCTTGCTTACCAACCACATGGTTCCGGGTTCAATCCCACTGCGTGGCACCTTGGGCAAGTGTCTTCTACTATAGCCTCGGGCCAACCAAAGCCTTGTGAGTGGATTTGGTAGACAGAAACTGAAAGAAGCCTGTCGTATATGTATATATGTGTTTGTGTGTCTGTGTTCCCCCCCCCCCAACATAGCTTGACAACCGATGCTGGTGTGTTTGTGTCCCCGTAACTTAGCGGTTCGGCAAAAGAGACCGATAGAATAAGTACTTGGCTTACAAAAGAATAATTCCCGGGGTCGATTTGCTCGACTAAAGGCGGTGTTCCAGCATGGCCGCAGTCAAATGACTGAAACAAATAAAAGAATATCACTTCTATAATACATTATCGGTAACTGTTTGAAATAAACGAACGTTTTAAAATTCAGAGAATGCAAGGGAAATAACTCAATATTTTCTTTTGAAAGATCCACTATTCCGTAATAATCATTTGAATTTTACTACTTCCGTGGCTGAATGGTAAGAAATCTGCTTCCCAGTCAAATGATTCCGGGTTCAGTCTCAATGCGTAGCACTTTGGGAAGGTGTCTTCTACTATAGCTTTGGGTTAACCAGATCCTTGTAAGTGGATTTGGTTGACGGAAACTAAAAAGAAGCCCGTCGTGTGTGTGTGTGTATATATGTCCTTTAAGTTAGTTTACAGGAAACGTTTCTGGATATGCATATAAACACTCCTATTTTATTATGTCGGCTACGGCCTAATGATACCAACTCGCAACACCAGTTTTATGGGGGTTGTCTATTATTAGATATCTTAATGCATCGTTACGAGTGATTCCACAAATCACATGTTTCTTACGACCATAGTCCGTAATCCTGGGATGATTATACCACAATCCATAATATCCATGGATACCGAATGGATCTTTTCTTGCGTTCTTTTCTTCAAGCGATATCACGTAGTATGTGGAAACGCGTGTTGCGATGCATTGAAATATTCATAAATCCCATCCATGGATTATTATTATTACTATTATTCTCCAGATTTGCTTTTCTAAAAACGGTATATATATATATATATATATATATAAGAGACCAAAGTGTACGTACGCCGCTACATGTCCAATAATACTATATTTGTTCCACGTCCTCGCGTTGTTGTTTTTTTGTGCTTTCATGTTTGGATTAACTATATATATTTATATACAATGTCCTTTTTTCTCGCCCCTCCTTAATTCTTCTGTCGCTCTGCTTCTACTTCTCTTCCCACGTGACTGCCAGTTAGCCAAGCCTGCTCTTTCTTTCTTGGTCTGACCGTTGTCCGTGCAACATCGATATTCTTCACTGTGTTTGTGAAATTTTTAAATCTCTGTCACAAGGCTTCATTTCCACACGTGCCAGATTAATTCAATTCGTCCTTAGTCGAAAGACACCTGTTGTTATGTCCTGTTATTATTTTATTGTATTTATATTTGTGTAACTTTGTCCATTTTGTCCGTCTTTGTTTTTGTATACATTCATCGCTGTCTTCGAAGGAATCTTATGCGCTTAGCTTAGTTTTTCCTTGGGGCTGGCCAGATTGGAGCAATCTCAAGTATAATCAGCCAAAATTGGGAGGATAACCTGGTGCTTGACTGAGGAAAGAAAACTTCGAATGACCCGTCCTTGTTTTCTTTGTATCGTCTATCTGGATGTTTTGCGTTTTTGTCCCATTTTGTATTACACACACACACACATACATATATATATATATCAAATGGATGTGTTATAATGCTATTCCGCACATTCAATAACTGCCATATCAACAATCCAGCATACCCCCATCACCAGCTGACCCACAGATATAACCATGGCTGCACCATTCAATTCGGCGGTGTCAACAACACTAAAATAAGTGTTGCTTGGGAACAAACATATCTTAGATATCACCGCATTCATTCAATTTTAATTCTGGGAAGGATTAAACACGAACTTTATTAATATCGACCAATCCTATAAGTCCATACAGATAATATTCCCACCAGTCTTCCATAGTTATTCATATAAAAGTGAAAGCTCTCGCTCTCTCTCTTTCTATCGGCGATCTGGCAGAAACGTTAGCGCGCCGGGCAAAGTGCTTAGCGGTATTTCGTCTGTCGTTATGTTCTGAGTTCAAATTCCGCCGAGGTCGACTTTACCTTTCATCCTTTCAGGGTCGATAAATAAAGTACCACTTTCGCACTGGGGTCGATGTAATCGACTTACTCCCTTTGTCTGTCCTTGTTTGTCCCCTCTATGTTTAGCCCCTTGTGTGCAGTAAAGAAATATATATATATATATATATAGAGAGAGAGAGAGATGAGAAAGTTGGTTTGTGAAAGCACGCGGTTGAATATATAGAAAATAGTAAAAAGTGAAAAAACTACAGAAGGCTTGTTTTAAAAGGTTAAAAAATATATATTTGAGTCAATATGTCTGAAGAATGTTATAAATTTTTTTCATACAATGACATAGTTTAGAAGAAATGACCGGTTTCGCGTTCAGCTTTTCAAATTTCTTACATCGTTATGTTTACGTTGAGAAGTGTTATCGTTATGTTTATGTTGAGGAGAGTTCCAGATAAGGGGAGGTAATAAGTGATTTCTTCAGGTGTAAGGGAGATAATCGCTTAAAATTTATTGCCTTTCTTTTGGAGTGAATTTCTCTGTAAAAGTATGTTGGAATGGTTAAGTTTGGGCTTGTATTTTTCAATGAAGAATGTTTCCTTGTTTAGTCTAATTTGTGTTGGTGTTCCGATAGCACATTGGTAAAATGGAAAGATTAAAAATTGTGGTAGTAGTTGCTTTGCGCATTTCTCAATGTGCTCACTAAAGGGTATCATTCTGTATTCTGGGAATGCAATCTGTTGTCGATGCAGTGTGCATCTATGTCTGAGTGATAGTCCCGTGGTCTTGGTGGCAGCCTGAGCATTTTATGACATAAATTATGTCACAAGTAAAATTAGATTTGATCTTGAATTTCTGTCCCTCTTTGAAGAGGAATTCTGATCCTTCTAGCAGGTTTGGACATGTTGCACAGTTCGGTCCACCACATTTTTTTACTTTTGCATCCGTAATTTCAGAAAACAATTTTGCCTTTGTGAGAATCTTTTTAAGTGATTTAGGTTGTTTGTAGCTTTTAATGATTTGGTGTATGTTTAGAATTTCCTTTAATTTGGGGTCCTTATGAAGTATTGGTAAATTCTGGGTGATGATGGTGAAGGCTTCTTTGTTTCTGGGGTTGTATGTGGATATGTAAGGTAGTATTTTCAGGGAAGGTGTGTTGTTGTGTTGAACTTTTCTTAAAGTTTCTATGTTGATTTCTGTTGCACATCTGATCCCATCCTCTATGAGTTAAGCTGGGTAATGTCTGTCAATTAGGGTGTTTTTGAGTTCTTGCAGTCTAAAGTTCCTGGTATTTTGTTCTGACACTACTGTGCATATCCTTCTTGCAAGGTTGAAGGGGATGTTTGTTTTAGTGTGTCTTGGGTGGCATGAATTAAAAAGAAGGTATTGTTTGGCGTCTGTGGCTTTGTAAAAAATGTCTGTTTCTATTTTAAGGTTAATTTTTTAAATTAGTATATCCAAGAATGGGAGCTCCTTTTGGTTGTATTCCATTGTGAACTGTATATTTGGGTTTATGCTGTTCAATAGGTTTTTAAATTTTAGGAGTTTATCTGTGTTTTCATTTCAGAGTATAAAACAATCGTCCAGGAATCGTTTCCAATTCTCTTTTATGTATTGAGAGAGGGGGTTTCCAAAGATTGATAAAGATTCCTGGTAAATGATTATTTCCAGGTAGCCCATTGTTAGGTTCGCAATGACTGGTGCTGCCCTTGTACCCATAGCAATTCTGGATTTTTTACGGTAAAATGTATTGTTAAACATGAAGTGGTTATTATGTAGGATGAATTCAATTGATTTAGTAATGAATTCTTTACTGGTCCTTTTTGGTATTTCTTCCGGAAATTGGTCTAACCAGAACTGTATTGCCTCTAGTCCATAATTATGAGGTATACTGGTCTATAAGTTAACTACATCAAATGAAACCATGATTGTTTCTTCCTTGGCTTTTTTTGGAAGGTGGTTTAACATATCTAAGTCATCTCTGATATGGCTATCGATATGTTTAAGGAAGGATTTCAGGAGGATGTCCATAAATAGACTTAGTCTGTGTGTTTCACAGGATGGGCCAGCTACAATGGGTCGTAGTTTTAGGTCCTCCGGGTTAGGTGTGTGTATGTATGTCTTTGGTGATTTTTTAATGGTTTCATTTATAATTTGGCTTTTATGAATTTTTGGCAGACCACAGAAGAGGCTAGGTTTGCATTTAAAGTTTGTTAGAAAGTCAATCTCTTTGGTTGTTAGTTCCTTTTCATGGGTTTTAATTAGTGAAGATAGAGTTTTCATTATTTTTTGTGGGGTGTAGTTGGTGATTTTTTCATAATGTTGGTTGTCATCAAGCAAGGAAATTACAAGATTTCTATAGTATGATGTATCCATTATTACAACTGCATTTCCCTTGTCTGCTTCCTTAATGGTTATATCTTCATCATTTTGAAGTTCTATCAGTTCCTTCCATTGTGTAGTGTTAAAATTTGAGTTAACTTTCTGTTTATGTATAGTATGGTAGGGGAAGTTCTCAATGTGGTTACAGAATTCGTCAAGATCTTTATTTATTCCTCTGTGTGGGATGTGTTCACTTTTGTTCTTGACTAGTGATTCATCTTCAGTATTGAAACTGGTTGATGCTTCTGCTAGTCTTAATTTTCTGCAAAATTCTGTTATATTATCCTTGATTTCATTTAGGTTGGCTCTGCGTGGAGTTGGTGTAAATTTGAGCCCTTTTGCGAGGATGTCAATTTTTATGTTAGAAAGAGGTTTGGTTGAAAGATTGATTATCTTCGGTTTTTCCTTATTACTAGGTTCCAGCCTGTGTCCTGGTGTCTCTGGTATATATATATATATATATATATATTATATATAATATATATATATATATAATTAATATCAGGGTAGTAAAAAAAATTAGAAACTTTTACTACCAGTGGCCTAGCGTGTAAAAAAATTTGTCAATAGACTATATATTATTCATATATTTATATAAATGTACACTGTGTGTATATATATATATATATATATATATATATATTATATATATACCGGAGTAAACACATAAATGTGAAACAAGGTGGAAAAAAGAGTACTCAAATACCAGTGGTAGAGTAATATGCTTTATTTTAAGCAGCAGAAAATTCAACAAAATCTGTTACTCTGAGTTTCTCGTTGCCGTTCATCAGACAGTTCTAGCAAAAACTGTCTGATGAACGGCAACGAGAAACTCAGAGTAACAGATTTTGTTGAATTTTCTGCTGCTTAAAATAAAGTATATATATATATATATATATATAATATATATATATAATATATATATATATAAGAATGTGTGTATCTAATTCTATTAAAATATACTGCTTTTTCTAATAGATATTTTGGTCTTATATAAATACAAACGCCCGTGCGTGTGTAGCTTCCATTCTGAACTATATTGCTGTTACCCACAATATTTTAAGACAAAAGTCGACAGTAGTAAATTTTATGTGGATATTGGAGTCAAATAGAGGTAACAGACGCATATCTTAAAATTGAGGTCTAACCAGTTTGACTATACCTCACCGGTGAGATTTAATAACATGAAGTATGCTGCGGTGTCACCAAACTGACAAAACATCACGTCCGCTCGCCGTTGCATTCTATTTATAATTTCATTTAAATTTGATGGTTGTCTCCCCTGATTATTACATTTCATCATTTATATACGATACAGTGGGAATTTGTTGCTATTTTTGGTATATCGGAGAAAGGCTTCCTTTTTGGCTGGTATATGTGTAGCATAAATTAGTGTTTCTGATAGAAGAGGTGGGAGACAGTGAAAACAGAAAAGAGGGAAGACAACAATATATTGCACTTCCAACGTTTTTTTCAACTTGTCCACCACCATCATCACCGTCGTCGTCTTCATCATCATCATCATCATCATCATCATCATCATCATCATCATCATCGTCATCGTCGTCATCGTCGTCGTCGTCGTCGTTTAACGTCCGCTTCCCATGGGTTGGACGATTTTGACTGAGGGCTGGCGAACCAGATGGCTGTACCAGGCTCCAATCTTGATCTGGCAGAGTTTCTACAGCTGGATGCCCTTCCTAACGCCAACCACTCCGAGAGTATAGTGGGTGCTTTTTACGTGCCACCGACACGGGGGCCAGTCAGGTGGTACTGGCAACGACCCTGCTCGAATCTTTTTGTACATGCCACCGGCACAGGTGCCAGTGAAGCGACGCTGGTAATGATCATGCTCGAATGGTGACCGTTTACGTGCTACCGACACGGAAGCCAGTTGGCTGCTCTGGCAACGATCATGCTCGGATGGTGCTCTTGGCACCCTACTAGCACGGGCACAAGTGCCAGTATGGTGACGCTGGTAACGATCACGAGGTTGACTTTGCCTTTCATCCTTTCGGGGTCGATTAAATAAGTACCAGTTACGCACTGGGGTCGATATAATCGACTTAATCCGTTTGTCTGTCCTTGTTCGTCCCCTCTGTGTTTAGCCCCTTGTGGGTAGTAAAGAAATAGGTTACGATCACGCTCGAATGGTGCCCTTTTACGTGCCACCGGCACGGAAGCGGTTTAGCCGCTCTGTCAACGATCACACTCGGATGGTGCTCTTTGCACCTCGCTAGCACGGATGCATATAAAATAATTTTTTTAGGTTATCTCTACAGATATTCTTTAGAAACTATAGCCAGCATTGATTTTTGTTACTACGCTTCGTATACGAGACGTCAGATGTAAATAAACAATGAGGCCGACGATGAAAAATGGCAAATGGGCGTGTATGCCATATTTTAAGGGTTTTTGCCCCTTCATCAGCACCCCTCTAACCATCCTCGAACACATTACTGAAATAACCACTATATATATAGCGGTGTATATCTTTATATATAAAAGTGAAGTTGTGTGTCTGTCTCCTACGATTTAGATTCCTAACTACTCCCACATTTTGCAGTGCAGTTTAACCAAAACCGGGTATCTTATAGTCGTGATTCATATCGAGCCCGTCTGGGTATTAGCGCGCGTCTACGATGAGTCTACGATTTAAAAAATAATTTAACATAATTTTTTATTCCATTTTAATGCATAATTTTTCGTGTATCGATGGCGGCGGAGTTGGCGTCCACGCTCAAACACCTGCACCTGTTTGCTTCTCCCCCTTCTTCCCTCCCTCGTGAAGCTGTGGGGAAGGGAGTGTAAGGAAATCAACGTCGTAAAGCGTTGTCAAGGAGACCAGCGTTCTTTTAGAACAACGACTTCATGGCTTGAAGTCGCCAAAACAGAAATGGCAAAGAAAGCCCGAATTGGCATCTATAAGGGAAGTAACTCTCTAAAAATGCTTATATAGTTATCTCCCTTACAAACCCGAGCAACGCCGGGCGATACTGCTAGTATTCACATAAAATTGTTAAACTTTGAAAGAACTGATCTATTCCATTATTCTAGGACGGATTATATTTTCTAAATATTTTCATAGGTTTATTGGAGTTAATTCCCTTGCATTTAATTTTTTTCGAATTTTAACCCACTAGAGAGAGATTTGTCTATTAATTAAGTGGATAACTCCAGCTAATCGAAGTTTTGCGGCTTTCTACATTAGATACGAGACTCTATCGTATTTATAATTTTGCACAAAGACAAATATCTGAGATATTTTCCTTCGGCCAGCTTGGAGACAATAAAAGACATTACTATATTCCTTCGATATATTGGTGACGCTTGGTGTATTTGCCAACTGAATAGAATATAATTCATCGAGGAGATCGAAAAAGAGCAAAAGATGTCCGTTACTTTCACCCATTGGCTTGAAGATGAGATCCACTCATAAAATTTCCCCCGTTTTTCTCCATCATATTTTCAAAGTATTGCAATAAATATCATCAGAGTTATCTCCCTTAACACAATATTTTGTATTTCTATTCTCTAGAGGCAACGATAATCTTGGTAAACCAACGTCATTCGATACACCTGTATTTGTTAGTATAGTTCACATACATGCCACTAACCACTCTTGGTTTATTTCTCTTAGCTAATTTTTTTTGTTTGATTTAGGTAAATCGCTTAGGCCATAAATGGCATATATATACATATATAAATATATGGTCACTTGTACTACATGACCACAGATTTTAGGGCCAATACTTTTTGTTAACATAAGAGTTAACAACATAACAATAATATAAATCTTTCAAAACTTTCTCATATTTATTTATGACCTTTAGGCTCAAAGTGAGCAATAATAGCAAGTGGGCTTTGGTCAAATTAAATCTATCTCAGTAGTTGACTGGTACTTTATTTCATTGACCCTTGGAAGGAGTTGATAATATAAAGTTGACCTTGGCAGGATTAACTGGAAAGAAGAATTGTTCACATTGAGGTCTGTAAGAATTTCAAGACTTGATTGTGGAAGCAAAAGAAAAGTAAATTCCAAAACAGTTTTTCTTGTGTTTATATTAAGAACTATTTTGAGGAAATGAGGAAATGACCAGCGACCGAGACCTTTGGAAATATTCTGTATGTGAGAAGACCAGGCAGGACAAGTGAGCCCAGCCCACTTATGAATGCCTTTCCTCCCTTGGACACAAAGACCTGTTGAGGCAAGCGAAGTCAATATAGAACCTCATCCGACAACAGGCACCCATGCCAACCCCCTCTGCTTGCGAAGACATGTTGGGGCAAGCGAAATCGAAATCGAAACCGAATTGAACCAGCCAGGATCCCTGGTCTGGTGGTACGTAAAAAGCACTATCCGACTCGTGGCCGATGCCAGCGCCGCTGGCACATAAAATACTCCAATCCGACCGTACGACAGGCACCCATGCCAACCCCCTTTGCTTGTGAAGACATGTTGGGGCAAGCGAAATCGAAATCGAATTGAACCAGCCAGGATCCCTGGTCTGGTGGTACGTAAAAAGCACTATCAGACTCGTGGCCGATGCCAGCACCGCCTCGACTGGCTTCCGTGCCGGTGGCACATAAAATACACCAATCCGACCGTGGCCGTTGCCAGCCTCGCCTGGCACGTAAAAAGCACCCACTACACTCACGGAGTGGTTGGCGTTAGGAAGGGCATCCAGCTGTAGAAACATTCCCAGATTAGACTGGAGCCTGGTGCAGCCTTCTGGCTTCCCAGATCCCCGGTCGAACCGTCCAACCCATGCTAGCATGGAGAACGGACGTTAAACGATGATGATTTTATTTTAGGAGTGATGACTGACTGATCATCATCACTGTCATGATTTATTGCCCATATTCCATGCCAGTATTTTTGTCATTTGACAAAAAACATTCACTTTTGCACATCAGTCCTTGTGAGTTGGCCTTGCACCACACAAACATTAAAGCATTTTAATCATTATACACACACACACATGCATGCACACACAAGTGAAGGTGCATGCCCTATTGGTTAGAATTTTGCATTCAGAATTTCTAGATCATGAGTTTGGTTCTTAAATTGGATGGCACCATTGTGTTCTTGAGCAAAACACTTCAATTCATGTTGCTCCAGTCCATTAACCTCTAAATGGGTAACACTGCAACAGAATAGTCTTCCAATCAGGGGTAATGTTGGACTCCTTGCCTAGCCAGCAGGGTGGCATCATATGAAGGATAAACAACGTGAAGCATGTTGTGATACTATGATATACACATAAGAGGAGAAAGATATATATATATATTCGAGCCCCGTGCTAGTAGGGTATTAAGAGCACCATCTGAGCATGATCATTGCCAGAGCGGCTATGTGGCCTCCATGCCGGTGGCACGTAAAAGACACCATTCGAACGTGATCATTACCATGCTGGTGGCATGTGTAAAAGATTCGAGTGAGGTCGTTGCCAATACCGCCTGACTGGCACGTAAAGCACCCACTACACTCTTGGAGTGTTTGACATTAGGAAGGGCATCCAGCTGTAGAAACTCTGCCAAATCAAGATTGCAGCCATCTGGTTCGCCAGCCCTCAGTCATTCATCCAACCCATGCTAGCATGGAAAGCGAACGTTAAACGATGATGATGATATATATATAAGAAACTGATATATAAGCATCGAAAAATAAACCCACAGTAATTAAGAGTTCAATTAATAACATGTCTTTGAACTCCAACCCATTATTACATTTTAGTAAATGCAAGTGGAACGAACTTATATGTATGTACTTAATCAGCTAAAATGATCTCTAAGAGCGACATATTAAGAAAAGCATAAATTTTACATATAGTTCTTACTTTGCATTCAAGAGCTGTTTCAAACGTATGATGACATAATTGATACATAATTTAGATTAAATTATACATCACAGTTATAAAATTACATATTTGGTAGCATTTGTCTTACTGAAACACTTTTGAATACAATTAAAATATGAAATATATGCCTTTCTGATTATATATCTGTTTATTTCTGGCACTAACATAAAAATGCTCAATACAATTTTGAGTTAGAAGTGTAGAGCAACTGAAATATGTTTAGCTAAGTATAAGGTACTCAGTGATATAATCACTGTTTAGCTAAGTATAAGACTCAGTCATTATATCTGACGGCTTTCATTTAATCAACCCGTCAGACAGCTCTAAACATAAGAAAAATTCCTCATCATTCACCACTTGTCATAATCTTAAATAAAAGAACTGAACCTATTTCAGTATGCCAACATGTGCTTAAATTCTTTTCAAAGAAAATTCTTGATGTCTGTGGTCAATTGAAGAAACTGTTATCTGTGATGTAATCTCGGTTTGTCTTGCACAATTGTGTATATGTGTTTGCTTATGTGCAAGATAAATAGGAAATGCATTTGTGGAGGCATGTGATCTGGTGCTTAGAATGTTGCTGTTTATAATTGCAAGGTTGTGATTCAATTCCCAGATCAAACAATGTGTTGCATTCTTAAGCAAGGCACTTCCTTTTATGTTCAGCTGAAAGTGCATACCAACTGCTGCAGCCTTCTCTCTCTCTCTCGTCATCACATCATGGATTTTTAGTTAGGTTAAGACAGTAGAGTCAAAAATATGTCTACACCCACTCATGGTCACATAGGTACCTAAAATGATTAGAGGAAGCAAGCATGGTACATATTACGAAGCCTTACTTATGTTCCTTCTTGAGTCCCGCCTGGCTCATAAGGGCCGGTTTCCTTGGCATATAGGTTCCCTTGCAGGTGAGCTGCAAGATGCAGGAGGAAAGAGTGAGAAAAATTTGTAGCAAAAGAGTCAGCAGAAGTTCACCGGTACCTTCTGCTGGAGCCAAGTGGAGCTTAGGTGTTTCACTCATAAACACACACATCGCCCGGTCTGAGATTCGAACCCGCGATCCCTCGACCACGAGTCTACTGCTCTAACCACCAGCCATGTACCTCCACATATATATATATATATATGTGTGTGTGTGGTGGATACATTTATGTATAAACATCATAAAATATAGACATGGTATTTAAGAGCTTAATTGTTGACTCATCATTAAACACCAAAACATTATTACAATGCAGTGAACTAGCATGTGAGTACAGAATTGGCTAAAATGATAGTTGAGAGCAACACATTTAAAATAATAATAAACAGTATAAAAGCATTAATTATGTTTCATGAATTATGAAATCATATAAAATGCATACTTTCCTTTTCTCTCTATCTATCTATACAGACACACACAACTATCATCACCCTCACGAGCAGCATTTAACACCCTCTTTTCTGTGAAGTAAAGTTTTTATAGTTGAATGTCCTTCCTATCAACGACCTTCACATTTCCAAGCAAAATATTTCCTTGTGGCCCCAATTTTTTTTTTTTTCACAGGAAACTGGAAACAAACAACACTGCTTGTATAACAGTGACACTTGTTTAACTACTATCATGTGATGATAGGACATGGATAGAAACACACTCACACGTATAAATGACAAGCTTCTTTCAGTTTCTTATTTCTTTATTGCCCACAAGGGGTTAAACATAGAGAGGACAAACAAGGACAGACAAAGAGACTAAGTTGATTACATCGACCCCAGTGCATAACTGGTACTTAATTTATCAACCCCGAAAGGATGAAAGGTAAAGTAGACCTTGGCAGAATTTGAACTCAGAACATAACAGCAGACGAAATACTGCTAAGTATTTTGCCCGGCATGCTAATGTTTCTGCCAGCTCGCTGCCTTAAAGCTTCTTTCAGTTTCTGTTTACCAAAGCCTCTAATAATGCTTTGGTCAGCCTGGGGCTTTAGTAGAAGACACTTGCCAAGGTGCCACACAGTGGAACTGAATCCACAGCACTGTGGACACTATAGCCCATCCATGTTGACGTTAATTACTGTGTTATTGTTTGATATCGTTAAGACATACACTAGATCATTAAATGTTGAATTTTAATTAGTTTGTTCAGTCAAATACCTTTCATAACCTCATGGAACTTAAATCATATAATGATGAACCAAGTATCTATAATTCCATGTTTATAAACTGATCCAATATATTTACCTGAACCCTTGCTGCAATGTTTCAAACCATAGATTACTTAAGCAGTATTTTTATTCACTCAGTCGATTGAATGCAAACATACCTGCTCATCATATCTCATCTTCCACCATCTTATCTCCTTTTCCCACTGGCATAGCCATGTATCTCATCTACAGCACGACACTTGTTCCTATCCAGCTATCGTACTCTTACCCCTCAGTACACTACACCTCCTCCCAATCAAGAAGTCTTGTCTTGCAAGGTACTCGGTGACCTCAGCAGTATCAATGCCACAAAAAAGTACCCAGTACATTGTTTGACATTAAGAAAAGCACTTGGCTATAAAAACCATTCTGAAACAGATGCTGGATCTTGATACTGTTGAGATCCTATCAAACCATCCAACCAGGCCAACTCACAAGGACTGATGTGCAAAAGTGAATGTTTTTTGTCAAATGACAAAAATACTTTGGAAAGAGACCAAAAAAATGTGTGCAGATATGTGTGTAAAAGAAGCAGAAAAACAGTAAATTATGAGAGGAAGAGAGACTCAAAGAGAAAAGAAAATAAAACAGTGAAAAGAACAGTTTGTTCGTGAGAGAGAGAGTGTCAAGAAAGAGAGATAGAGAAGGAACGAAATGGAAAATGTGAGAGTTTTGGTTGAGCACTGATCAGTAACTGAGTATATGAAATTATATTTTAGTGGAGACTGGAACAATATATGTAATATACTAAATATCAACATACTATCTTGAAATTTTGTATTAGTGCATATGTACTACACACACACATATAGTGGGCTTTCTTGGTCCGAGTAGTTATCCCATTTATTTTGATTGCTTTCTTTGAAAAGAAGTTAGCTTCCCTACCACATGGTTTTAGGTTCAGTCCCACGGCATGCACCTTGAGCAAGTATCTTCTACTACAGCCTCAGGATGACCAAAAACTTTATGAGTGGATCTGGAAGACGAAAAGCAAAAGAAGACTATCTTGTTCATATGTGTGCAAATTTATATATATATATATATATATATATATAAGAGAAAGTAAATCAAGACTAGACATGTTTCAAAGTTAATCTTAATATCTAAAATATTAACATGTACATATGTGGTACAAACTATGTAAGACATGTTAAGATTAACTTGGAAACATATGTAGCCTTGATTTACCTTTTCCATTCTTTACACTCTTTGATTTATATTTGCATAGTTAGCAATTTCCATTGCATAGTGGCAGTCATCTTATTGAAATTTCCATCTATTTCAATATGGGATGAAGTTTATAACACACACTGGTTAATAATGTTTGTTGATAGTGTATTATACACTTTCTGTCATCTGTAAAAGCTATGTATATGCTTGATGCTTATTAATTTCCTGTACCAAAATCTTTTCGGATTACACAACTATCAATATATATATATATATCATCATCATCGTTTAACATCTGCTTTCCATGCTAGCATGGGTTGGGTGATTTGACTGAGGACTGGCGAACCAGATGGCTGTACCAGGCTCTAATCTTGATCTGGCAGAGTTTCTACAGCTGAATGCCCTTCCTAATGCCAACCACTCCGAGAATGTAGTGGGTGCTTTTATGTGCCACTGGCATGAGGGCCAGTCAGGCGGTACTGGCAATGGCAACGCCCAAATGGTGTTTTCTTATGTGCCTGTAAGGCGACGCTGGCAACGATCCCACTCGGATGGTGCTCTTAGTGCTCCACTAGCCTGGATGCCAGTCATCGAATTTGATTTCAATTTCACAGGTCTTCACAAGCAGTGTCCAATGAAGGAAAGGTATGCATAACTGGGCTGGTTACACTCCTAGAATAGGCCACGAGGTTATGGTCTCATTTGGCTTGCTGGGTCTTCTCAAGCACAGCATATTTCCAAAAGTCTTGGTCATTAGTCATTGCCTCGATGAGGCCTAATGTTCGATGGTTGTGCTTCATCACTTCATCCCAGGTCTTCTTATATATGCATGTCTGTTTACATATGCAATCACTTGTTCAAAAGTGTGGTGAGTGGTGCTATTTTCAGTTTTTTCTTCCTACAAATCAGTGAAATAAGAAATTCCTTATTTGAAAAACATAAATTCACCTCCCTTGTATCAACATGTAAATCTCTGCAAAATAAAAGACCCCAAAAAAACAAGAAAAGAAAGATATTTAGGACTGAGAACTAAATGGCACAATCCCCAAACACTCACAAAGAATTGCACAAAAACTCTGCACAATGAAGGCGTGCTTCATGGTTACAAACAAAGAGGAGGATGGCATTCTGTTGTGCCAGTGTGAGACAGCAAGCCCTGTCATTGATTATGATAAATCATTACCATCATTTTAACATCCATGTTCTCATGCCTTAGATGCCTTTCCTGTCATCAACCCTTACCTGTTTCTAAGCATGGTTGTAATTTCCTTGCCTGTTGAACAATGAACAACCCGGACACAGTTACAAAGAGCATTTCTGTTTACAAAGATCATTGCAAGGTGTCAAAAAATCCACGTGTATTGCTAGCAAGGCTGTTGATTTATTTAGTCAGTGAGCATGCAATGACAAGGAGAAACTCCTCCACCAAACACACACATTTTGGCTCTGCCATTTCTACCAGTTGAATATCTTAACAATAATAATAATAATAATAATAATAATATTCTGCTCACTACCATAGATTTGCTTGTCGGTTGTTTGACTTTAACCAGTTGAGCATGTCCCTTAGTGGCTGACGATATGTGCATCTCTGATCATGAGCAGAAGTTGTGGGGGAGCATCATAGCTGAGTATTGAAAGGAATTCTTGGAGGTTTGGATAATTCACCTTTGGAAGCATGGGTGGTTTGTTCAACATCCTTAAACAATCCTTATTCAAGGACCTTTTGAGTGGGATGGGCTACTTGACCAGAAGAAAATTCTAACTGGGCCCTACCTGCAAGGTCATGCGCTGTTTATCTTCAGTTTCTGTCCACCAATTTCTCTCACAAGTTATTACTTGACATGTGGCTTTAGAACATTAGCTAACAACATTCATGTAGTGAGATTGAACTCATAACCACAAGGTGCTGAAGTGAATTTCTTAACTTCATAGCCATGCCTGCACATACATATGTACACTATAGCTATGTTGGTCTTCTTATTTATGATATGATGACTATGATTCCCTTATTTAGAGCAACATGGTGAATGTTTTTTTGTCTTTTTAATGCTATCATCATCATCATCATCATCGTTTAATCTCCGCTTTCCATGTTAGCATGGGTTGGACGATTTTGACATAGGGCTGGCGAACCAGATGGCTGCACCAGGCCCCAATCTTGATTTGGCAGAGTTTCTACAGCTGGATGCCCTTCCTAACGCCAACCACTCCAAGAGTGTAGTGGGTGCTTTTTACATGCCACCGGCACGGGGGCCAATCAGGCGGTACTGGCAATGACCTCGCTCGAATCTTTTTACACGTGCCAGTGAAGTGACATTGGTAACGATCACGCTCGAATGGTGCCCTTTTACGTGTCACAGGTACGGATTATTATGAAAGGAATAGGATAATTGATCAAATTAACCTCAGTATATTACAAGTATTTAACCTTTTGGTATTCCAGTTACTTTGTCAAATGTAATATTTATTTATTCACATTGTTTTAAATTAATCATGAATTATCTCGAAGCTTCAAGATCCTGATGATGTGATTTTTTACTATTAGAATGGCATTGTAAGATATGTGTGAAAGGCCAGATCTGGGTGGTTTGAATGTGAAATATGTAAGATGTCTGGACTGGATATGGCTGATTTAAAGGCTAAAGTGTTAAGTAATATTGAAGGTGAGAAAAGAAAAGATCAGCTCTGGTAGCATTCTGCTGTAATGTTTTCACCGTTTTGCTACAGTTTACACAAGTTTGATGGTGATAATGATGAGAAGGACAGATGATAAAGATAATGAATCCACAATAATTTTACTCCATTATCTTAATGTGGTTGCTTTATGGGAGTTGTCAAATTTACTCTCATTATCTTATTAATTGTAACAACAAGAAAGCATAAAAAATAAAAAAACGGAAAAAAGCAACTGTTTAAAGAAGAAAACAAGATATTTAACATTATTTTACAAACATTTCCAATAAAAAAATTAAATATATATATATATATATATTACTGTACAAACATAGTGATCCTTTGTAGCCCCTTTTTTAAAAATCCTTTCATTACTGTATTTCCATTGAAATACACTGCCTTCGTTTTGATTTAATTTCATTATTTAAGCTGGTGTTTGGAACATGAATTAACATGAAATTTTGATGGAACGTTTCATTTTAGATCACTTTAAAACAGCAAGTTTGTCTCCTAGAACCAGGGCTGGTCTCAGACAGGTTGATATCAAAAGGGCAAAAAGTAACAAAGAAGGGAGACAGCAGAGTTGAAAGTGGAAGCTGTAGAGAAACAATGGTGCTCTTTGTAAACTTGGCAAAACATTCCAGTGGAAGATTCTAAACTGCAAGATTAATTCTTAAATATTATGAT
>NC_043006.1:16447056-16512056 GCF_006345805.1 Octopus sinensis | reverse complement strand
TCATGCCCGTCTCATTCCACAGAGATCAAATTGCTATCACTGTGAGCTATAATTCCAGTTTTCCTCACAAACTCTCTATATTTTTCTTCATCTTTATTGATTTCACTATTTGACATTGGTACTATT
Source organism: Octopus sinensis (assembly GCF_006345805.1). Lineage (NCBI taxonomy): Eukaryota > Metazoa > Mollusca > Cephalopoda > Octopoda > Octopodidae > Octopus > Octopus sinensis. Next base: position 16,511,930 of record NC_043006.1, on the reverse strand, counting down.
TTTATATATAATAAGTATTAGTATAGGGTTTTAACAAAAACAGAATTATATGAAAATATTTACAGCAGGTTCCGTTTTACTTATTATTATTATTATTATTTTTTTTTTTTTGCTTTTCCGTCCCACCCTCCTATTGTAGCATCAGAGTCTTAAGATTGTCCTGTAAGATTTTAGACTTGACAGAATCGAATACGAATCGAATATTTTCTGTATCAATTGCTGTCGTAAAATGGTGATAGAGTAGTCCAGACTTGTCGCGTCTTTTGTTATCAAACATGTCCAGTATAAAACTCTGGACGTCTGTAAGGGAATGTGGGTCCTTGCTGAAATTTGAAAAGTAGTCCTTAATGTTAATTTGTTTGACTTTCTCTTCCAGCAGATCAGTTTTATTCAAAAAGAGAATAAATGCCATCCCAGTAAACAATGGATAATTCACTAATGTTTCAAAAATATCACAGGACTCGACCAGCCTGTTGGTCATCCGGTCCTCTTGAAGAACTTGGTCAAATTCGCTGCTGGATACAAGGAACAGAATGGAGGTGACGTCGTCAAAACACTTGTACCATTTGGGCCGCTGTGACCTTTGACCACCAACATCGACAAACAGGAACGGAACACCGCAAATCTTTATTGGATGCTCAACAATGCCTTTGGTAGCCTTTCTTGCCAACAGAATGTCAAGTTTTGATGGAATGTAACTCTGAAATGAAATAAAAATAATAGTTACTATCATAATACAGTAATAATAAGAAAAATCTATTTAAATAAAGGTGAAATTCTGTCTGTCCGTCTGAGACCCCTATATCTCAGTCTAAATTTGCTCTACATAGACACATTATACCCTTTTGGAATCAGGATGATCCTAAGATTGAAAATCTGCCCTCCATTTGGTTCTTGACCATCCTGTATTGGGATCTGATTTAAAAGCATTTAGGTTGCTATTTCTAGCAGGTACAGCTTGGCTGATTCATGCCATCTTGGTTGGTGTTTGTCAGATGATGTCAGAGATCAAAGGGGGAAATAAATGACATTCACTTTGTTAATTTTACATTGAGATAAGAACTTTGGGACAAACTGGCCAACAGATGGAATTCAACTTGGGATTGGAACAATAGATTGATTGCATTACAAGATTAAAACTCATTTGTCCTTATAGTTTTGGGCCCAATTAACCCTCCGCAGCTTTGTAATCTTTGGAAGACTGGAAACAAACAACATTGCTTGTGAGCACTCAGTTTATACCTATCTTGTGATGTTACGATACATAGACACACATACATGCTCGCTCTCTCTCCCCCTTTTATGCAATCATACACACACACACATCATCATCATCATCATCGTTTAACGTCTGCTTTCCATGCTAGCATGGGTTGGACGGTTCGACTGGGGTCTGGGAAACCAGGAGGCTGCACCAGGCCCAGTCTGATCTGGCAGTGTTTCTACAGCTGGATGCCCTTCCTAACGCCAACCACTCCATGAGTGTAGTGGGTGCTTTTTATGTGCCAGGCAAGGCTGGCAACGGCCATGATCGGTTGGTGCTTTTTACATGCCACCGGCATGGAGGCCAGTCGAGGCGGCGCTGGCAACGGCCACGTTCGGATGGTTCTTTTATGTGCCACTGGCAATATTTAAAAATTTAACAAAAACACAACAAATGGAAAATTTTACAAAAACATAACAAAACAGAAAATTCGTAGCTAATAGATAGATATTCTATGGGTTTATTTCAGTTTCTGAAGGATGGGACTATAGTAGAAGACATTTGTCTGAGTAACTGAGCAGTGGGACTGAACCTGAAACCATGTAGTTGGAAAGCAAACTTCTTAACTATAAAGCCATACATGTGCCTTCACAACAATGATAATTTTTTGAGGGCCTTGCGATGAGCGAGAGGGAGAGAATAAGTTATTGTCAGACTGGAGATGAAGCCAGAATGTTTGCCCCAGAATGGACACTGCTACAAGTACTCAAGGACTATTCAAAAAGTTGCAAGACGAAACGAAAATTTTAGGAAAATAAAAATTCGTGGCCGATGCCAGCACCGCCTTGACTGGCTTCCATGTCGGTGGCATGTAAAAAGCACCATCCGAATCGTGGCCGAAGCCAGTGCCGTCTCGACTGGCTTCCGTGCAGGTGGCATGTAAAATGCACCAATCCGACCGTGGCCGATGCCAGCCTCGCCTGGCACCAGTGCAGGTGGCACGTAAAAAGCACCCACTACACTCATGGAGTGGTTGGCGTTAGGAAGGGCATCCAGCTGTAGAAACGTTGCCAGATAAGACCGGAGCCTGGTGCAACCTTCTGGCTTCCCAGATCCCCGGTCGAACCATCCAACCCATGCTAGCATGGAGAACGGACGTTAAACGATGATGATGATGATAAACTGGTCCTTGAATCTTAAACTAGCATGAAACTAATGGAAGATTTTAATGCAAATTACTTTAAAACAGGATGTTTGTGTTTGAGAACCAGAGGAGGTCTCAGGCAAGTTGGTAACAAAGGACAAAAGGGATCTAAGTTAAAACCTTCCATTAAAATTTCCTATTAATTTATATTTCAAACACTAGTTTGATAAGGAATGTTAACTAAAATAAAGATATTGTATTTCAACAGAAATATGGTTATTAAAAGGAAGCTTTCATGAACATTGATCTACAGTAACAAAGAGAGGATTGTCTTTAGACTTAGACTTGTTATGAACTCCAGGACTCCTAAGCCAGAGCTTAACCCAATTTCTATGGTATTTAACCGTTTAGCATTCAGATTACTCTTCCAAATGTAATGTAAATTGTTTTGGATTAATCATGCATTAGCTTTAAGATTTCAATGATGCAATTCTCTCTCTCTCTCTTTTCTCTTTTACTCTTTTACTCGTTTCAGTCATTTGACTGCAGCCATGCTCGAGCACTGCCTTTAATCGAGCAACTCGGCCCCGGGACTTATTCTTTTGTAAGCCCAGTACTTATTCTATCGGTCTCTTTTGCCGAACCGCTAAGTGACGGGGACGTAAACACACCAGCATCGGTTGTCAAGCAATGCTAGGGGGACAAACACAGACACACAAACATATACACATATATACAACGGTCTTCTTTCAGTTTTCGTCTACCAAATCCACTCACAAGGCATTGGTCGGCCTGAGGCTATAGCAGAAGACTCTTGCCCAAGATGCCATTGTTTATTTTTAGAATGATGTTGTAGGGTAGATGTAAGAGATCAAATTTGGCATTGTTTGAACATAAAACAGGTAGAATATTTTGGCCAGACTTGGCCAGCTTAAATGCTAAAGGGTAAAGCAACTGAGATCACAACACTATCTCCTGAATGGGATGCTAGGCCCTCACAGGGTTAGCTTACCAACTGTTGTTGGAACATGTTCACAGTAGAGTGAACTGGAGCAATGTGAAATGAAGTGTTTTGCTCAGAAATGTAATGCACTGCCCAGTTCAGGAATTGAAACGATGGCATTGCATTTTTTTTGCTTTTTAAAGTCAATTCCATTATTCCAACCAGTCAAACAGATGGAAAGTTAAAGGACTAACAAACAATATTAGAACCAGTTTGATTTAGTCAACCAAAAAGGAACAAAGATGGAAGTTTAAAAGGCGGGCGGCTATGAGTATACAAAAAGACTGGCTATGAATATACAAAAAAAACTATGTTGAGGGTTAAGGTAGCAGTAACATCAGGTATACAAAAGGGAGCAGTGTATACTGTACTGAAAAATGAACGAGGCAGAATACAACAGGTGTGAAATTGACCCAGTTTTCTTCTCTTCATAATATGCAGCCTATAAATACAATCATTAAGGCAACAACAAAAAGCATAGCCAACCCAAAGAGGCAGAGGATGATTTACAGTATTCCACTTTAAAACTTTTAACACCAATCCATCTAAGACTACCCAGGCTAAATTGTTTATATTTACATTAAAATCTCAATAAAAACTTTTCTTATAATATAACACAACATTGTAAATGCAAATATGAAGTTGCCAGAATTTTACTCAACTCCTCTACAAGTTTGATTAATTAATAGAAAGACAGGCAGTTTGGTGATTAGAAAGAGTTAAGTTTTAAAAAAATGCTTAGTGACAAGTCACAGTTATTTGAAATACTAGAGGGTGGGTGAGCAGAGGGGGTGGTTTACTCCGGGTGGCACCATTTATGGGTCTACTGTAGGCAATATGTATTTTCCTGTGAGGGCCTGGGGGTGGAAAACTGAAGGGCTACCCTGGGTGGCACACACTCTAGCTACATTAGTAATTTGAATACTGAAGCCCAGTGGTATAGAACCAGCAACTTTCATCCGAAGAGTGAAATGTGGTTTTCTGAAAGACGTTCAATATTTGAGGGGAAATCATGATAATTGAATATATTTTTATATATCAAATTTTATTTAAAGCTTATATTTTCAACTAATTTTCAATTTTAGACATTTCATTACTTTTTATATTTTATTTGCATTTGTAATTCCTTGCTTCAGGTAATTATAATTGTGTTTAAAACAAAATTTCAAAAAAATTTTTTTTGAAAAAATGAAAATAAAATAGAATTTTATTATAAAATTCATGGTTGAAGTGCTTATTTAAATTTTTTTTTTTATAGTTTGGCAGAGTTTTTTTTCTTCATGAATACATGTTTTATAAAATTACAGGTTAAGTAGTAAAGTAGTATAAATAATTTTTCAATATAGCTTTTTTAGAAGGCATTTAATTTCAATGGTAACTTTCCAACACAGAAGCACCCCAACTACTGCTTTAGTCACCTAAAATTTACCACTATATTTAACATTTATCATTCATATTCATTTGAATAAATATACACATTGATGTATAGTTATAAAGTAAGGAAAGTTTTGAATGTAGAGGGTGGGGATTAGGGATACGAAATGTATAGTGAATTTAGCACATTAGATCTGACATTGATTGTAACAGCTTTGGGAGTCTATTCCAGGTAGGTCATGGTCATCATAACAGCCGTCCTATTATACTACAATCAGATTGTTGTACACACAATGTAGTGGTGATAAGTACCAGGTAAAGTAGGTAATATGTATATATAAAAAAAAATGCTCTTTATTCCAGATGGCTATACTCTTATTCACCTTTGATAAAAGGCTTCACTTGACAAAGCTTCAATTGTGAAGAGTGTGCTGTGTTATGGTATTAAAAGGAAGATTGGGATCTCAGTAAAACACAAAAACTTTATTCAAGTCAATAAGGAAGGGACTTAGATTGAAAGTTAGTTTGTAAGAGAAAGAGTGTTGTTGATTTATTAGTAAGGTGGTGGTGGTGGTGGGTTGATGTTGTTTGGTCAAAGGTCAGCCCCGATTAAGCAGACCTGTGACCAAAGACATTCCAGCCATGATCACCTCATCAATTTTTTCAGACATACTGTCTCTAGATCTACATTACTCAATGTACTATTGCAATTTTTTTTTCAAAGATGGTAGGAAGTGATATGAGGGAGATTTAGCAGCTGTGTTTAGCATGTCAAACAACTACATAGAGGTTCTTAAGTTGGCTTATTATCAAAAGCGTATATACATTAAGTATGATACACACATGGCCATTTTAATTTAACCCTCTAACATTGAAATTTCTTTGTCAAATGTAATGCTTATTTATTCACTTTGATTTGAATTAATCCTGCAATATCTTGTAACTTCAAAATTTCAATGTTGTGATTATTTACTGTTTACAATGACATTATAGGGTAGGTGCAAGAGGCTGGATCCAGCTGGTTGAAATGCTAAAGAGTTATTACTGTTTCAATTACAAATGACAAGCCTGGTGGCTATTCACAATATTAGTAAACATAATTATGATTCCCCATTTCCTATGTATCAGATGTAACAAATTTTGTTGAGGCGTGTGGCTGTGAGTATGTCATTGGCAAGACCAAAGAAGGCTGAGAGGCATCTGGTCTAAGGTTCCTCTGTTAGGTAAGTGGTAGCAATGGTTTAAATCAGTGGTTCTCAACAATTTTTTTACCTATGGTCCCCTTTGATTCCTATTTTATTCAGATAGACCTTCACATCCATTTGATGTTTAAAAAAATTCAATTGTATTTTTTATAATTAAACATTATTAGGAATTGTATAAAAAAAAATTGTTAAAATATTGAGTGTATTGTAGAAGTATAACCTTAACAACAACATCTTATAGGGACCCACAAGGGTCATATGGACCTCAATTGAGAGTCATCATCATCATCGTTTAACGTCCGTTCTCCATGCTAGCATGGGTTGGACGGTTCGACCAGGGTCTGGGAAGCTAGAAGGCTGCACCAGGCTCCAATCTGATCTGGCAGTGTTTCTACAGCTGGATGCCCTTCCTAATGCCAACCACTCCGTGAGTGTAATGGGTGCTTTTAACGTGCCACCGTTCAGATGGTGCATTTTACGTGCCACCTGGTTTAAATATATGATTGACTAGTTTATTACTGTTGAGTTCTTTCGAGTTATTTTGGTTTGTTTTTGATGTATCACAGTTTTTATATCACTTAGTTGAGGAGTGGACAGTCATATCCACACAACCCTTATGAGGGCCTCCAGGACTGGCAAAAAGATGAGAGAGGAACTTATGCTCAAACCAGAAACCTAACCTGAAAACTTGCAATAGAGTGGGCTCCAATAAAGGCAACTCAAAGACCAGGTGGTGGTGTTAAACTGGGTGATAGATTAAGTCTACCACCTAACTAGGCTGTAGCAGGATTTGAACTCAGAATGTAAAAACCCAGAACAAATACCACAACAGCACTAGTAAGTTTGCTAAGTAAACCATGAGTCAAAGAAAAAGTCCCTAACTAAGCGGGGGTGTATCATTTTTTCACACATACATACATAACACACACAATATATACGTACATACATAAAGCATTTGAGCGAGGTCGTTGCCAGTGCCGCTGGACTGGCTCCTCTGCAGGTGCCACATAAAAAGCACCACTTGAGCATGGCCGTTGCCACTACCGCCTGACTGGCCCTCATCCTAGTGGCACGTAAAAGCACCCACTACACTCTCGGAGTGGTTGGCGTTAGGAAGGGCATCCAGCTGTTGAAACTCTGCCAGATCAGATTGGAGTCTGGTGCAGCCATCTGGTTCGCCAGACCTCAGTCAAATTGTCCAACCCATGCTAGCATGGAAAGCGGACATTAAATGATGATGATGATGATACATACATACATGTTACTTCTTTCTTACTTCATTGCCCACATCCTCGCCTCCTCAGCTCCTCATCCTATATATGTTAAACTAAAAGAACAGAGACTATTTGGTATTTGAGAAACACTTGAACTTATAAATAAAAACACTTACCTTTTGTCCTATTCTGAGAATATTCTCCAAAAAATATTTGAGTGAATCACCCTGGAAAAAAAAAAAAAATTCATTTAAAAATCATTTGAAAAATCAGAAAAAGATAAAAATAATTGAAACAACAACAACAATAATGCAATTATAATTTTTCAAACCATTAACCAAAATTTTAGTTTATTAATATTGATTCTTAGAATTCAGTTAGGTAGTGTATATATCCAGGTATAAGACACCTGATGACATTTCAAGATTGGTAAATGTGACATTAAAATGGGTTTCATCTCAGATATTTAGAAATAACTAAAAGCAAAAAAGGGGAAAAAAAAAGAACAATAGCATAATATTAACTTAAAAACCAAGAAAAAAATAACAGAGATTGGCCAAATGTAAAATGTACTGTACACAAGAATTACTATATAACATGGGGAGAGAATACTGTATAATGATGAATATGACAGACATGAAGACCACAAAATGAAAGTGATACATATGAAGGCTATGGATGAGAGAGAGAGAGAGAGAGAAAGAGAGAAGCAGTTTTAACCTTTTAGCATTCAGATTACTGTCAATTTAAATGCTTATTAATTAACATTGTTTTAAATTAAACATGCATTATCTTGTTGCTTTGAGATTTGATGACGTGATTGGTTATTTCTAGAAAGATAGTGTAGGGTAGGTGTGAGAATATTTGGGCAGGATAATAGATGGTTTAAATGCTAAAAGCTCAATGTATGTTATATCTAAGATGCAAAAATATTTATGTCAGTATCTAGAATTCCACTTTCAGTTTCTGACTAGTTCTACCATGAAAATATGGTACTAAATTCCATATACAAGTGTGAACTTTATCAAAATGAAAACGATGTGATAAGACAATCCATACTATCACTTGATTTGTTAGAAATAGCAGCTAAATCCTGGATATACAAAAAAAAAAAGCAGGTTGGTCATGGTTGGAATGTCTTTGCTAACTTAGAACTTAAAGAACAACAGCAAGAGCAATCAAAATCAAAAGCTCAGAGTATAACTGGACTAGAAGCTGCAATGCAATATTAATTGGTTTGCCTGATTCTGTGCAGTGATAAACACAAATGAGAGGAAGTTGGCATTTAAAAAGCTAAGATCATGAGAACAAAAGTTTTTTTTTCCCCTTTAACTAGTTCAGTAATCCTGTTCGTTTAGGCACATAAGATGATGTAAGAGAATTAACCAACAGCAACGAGTGTCACACTATACTAACAACCAGGTCTCTTTAAAGAGGAAAGATTTTTCATGTGGATAACCAAGTTTTATGTCTGCAGCAAATTTTGAATTTTACTGATTTAATTTAAAAAAAAAAAATTACATTTAGTAAATTCCCAGCTGACCAGACCATTAGGGCATTGACTTATGAACTAAAGGGTGTGTGTATCTTGTTACCAGTTCCGTCTAGTGTCCTTGATGCTTAGCTTTCCAGTAGCTCATCCCTTCTAGCTGCATGTGCTTGAATATAAAATTGACATTCGTAGAAAATTGTTTTTGAGGGGAATTTCCCTTGAGTGTAGGTGGGGAAAGGGAATCATTAACCCCTTACCCGGCAGAAACGAATATATGCGTTTTGACCGAAATCGTTTTTTTCTATCTCTAGCGAGTTAACTCGTCAAAAGATAGACTTGCCAAAATCGACAGCAAACTAGTTCCTTTGTCTATTATAAACTCTTTTTTGACATATACGAGTATATTCGCTCACTTTATACGTCTGGCAGTGACGATTTCAGCCACCTTTTGCTTGAGTAAGGCATTGAAGACCGAGTATGATTTAGTCACCTGGAGACAGTCGAAGGGTTGGAAGGCACATTTTATGAATAGAAGTATTCACTTTGTTTTTACGTTGTTTTTTTTTATACCTTTATATTATAACCCCACTATGTCGATAACCAAATAAAATAACATGATTTTTGTAAAAGTAATATGATTTATGAAAAAAACAGGTTAACTCGTTTCTGCCCAAAGCGATAATTTAAAATCAATATTATTGAATTAAAATTCATAATAAATAAGGTTTGAAATATACCTCGAAATCACCATTCAAAACATAGTAAAATAAAACAATTAAAAAATATGTCTGAAAAAATACATTTATTTTCAAAATAATTGTTGGGTAAGGGGTTAATATTTCTGTTGAAATATATAGTTTCAATTAATTTTGAAAATAATGAAAGAATTAGTAAAATAACTTTGTCATTACCAAGCTGGTGTTTGAAACATAATTTAGCGCAAAATATTGAAAGGAAGGTTTTAATTCAGATCTCTTTAAAACAGGAAGTTTGTGTCATAGAACCAGGAGGAGAAGTCTTGGGTACATTGGTCTCAAAAGCATTAATTAACTTAATTGATGACAATCTATGACTGTTGTTAATTATACTGATTTTAGAAGAATGCAAGGCAAAAGTGACCCTCATGAAACTTGAAATTGAGAGCTGTAGAGGAATGAACCAAAATACTGAAAAACACAGTTTGGCATTCTACCATTTGTGCCACATCACTGCGTAATTCATCCACAGTGTAAGGGATGGGAAGAGGAATGTACGGTGGTGGTGGTGGGGGTTAAGTGTGGGTGGAATGGAAATGAAATTCTAGGTGCATAGAGGTTAGTGGAATATATGTATTTAAAAGCGACCACAATTTACAATTGCTACTATTTAGTTAATGGTCAGCTTTGGTCAAGCAGAGCTGTGGCATGTAATTAACCAAACTAACAGGTGCAACACAAATTTATTGCTGACTATTTCTTGGACCTCAACTCATTACCATTCCATCTTTCCTTCTGACATATATTCAGGACAACGTTATTTAATTCTTAATAATTAACTCTCTAGCATTCAGATTACTCTGTCAAATGAAATGCTTGTTTATTCACATTGTTCTCAATTCCTCATGCTAAATTTTGTAGCTTCAAAATTTTGATGATGTGATTGTTTATTTTTAGAATGACACTGTAGGGTGGGTGTAAGAGGCCAGATCTGGCTAGTTTGAACATAAAACAGGATACTTTGATTGGATATGGCCAGTTTAAATGTGAAAAGGTAGGGGACTAGTCGATTACATCAACCCCAGTGCTCAATGAGTACTTGTTTTATTGACCCTGAAAAGATGAAAGACAAAGTTGACGTTGGCGGAATTTGAACTCAGAACATAAAGACAAACAAAATGCTGTCAAGCATTCCACTTAGCATGCTAATGATTCTGCCAGCTTGCTGCCTAAATAATAATATCTAAATCTACATAATAGCAAACATTTTTTACTGTCATCTTAAGATCACACTATTATCTTATCAAATTCCGCCGAGGTCGACTTTGCCTTTCATCCTTTCGGGGTCGATAAATTAAGTACCAGTTACGCACTGGGGTCAATGTAATCGACTTCATCGCTTTGTCTGTCCTTGTTTGTCCCCTTGTGGGTAGTAAAGAAATATATTATCTTATAAAATTACTTTTAAAACAAACTTTTAATTTTCTTTTGTTTTGACAGACACTCTCTAGAACAATACTCTGTGCAAAACCCAAAATATAGTACTTCAGTCATAATACCAACTTGAACTACTGACTTGTTGTCTCTTGAGGTCTCTGAATGAGCAACAACAACAACAACAACAATAATATAATAATAATAATTAATTCGTTTATTGGCCACAAGGGCTAACAAAAATCAAATAAAAAACATGTAAGGACAAAATACAAGATAACAACGAAAATATAACAAGTAAAAACTCCCAATAGGGGGAGACGCTTCGAAAGGTTACTCGTGGAAAAACCCATAAAAGCCACGGAGAGGGGGGGGGCTGGTCAAAAAAAGGGAGGGGGGTAGAGAGCCCCTTTCATAATAATGATGATGATGATGATGATGATGTCTGATTTGAACTTAGCTGAGAGAAATACTGCTATCATTAATGAAAATTTTTCTATATTTCATCTCCATTTTAAAACAAGTAGCAATTGTTATAAAATTGTTATAAAAAAAAAAAATGAATCACAATTCTCTTTCTTAGCTTGACACTTGTCATCTATTTTCAACCTGCATAAAACACATTTAATACTGTGACGCTTGATTTTAAAATGTAGGTCATCTACTTCACTACTGTCTGAAAGTACTATATATATATATATATAAAGATATATATATATATATATATATATAATATATATATATATATAGGTATGTACAGATATACACCTTAAGTAAAGTTACATGTATTACTTTGAGTATTATTATATAGGAAGAGGATGGGTGCCCTAACTATTGTTACTGACATTCACTCATAAAAATGGGACCCACTAGCAAGCATCTCTGATTCTTTCGTTTATTTATCAAATAAACAGAAGATAATTAATTATAAGGGCTTTTTCAAAGTCACAATACAACAACAATAATAGCAGTTTCAAATTTTGGCACAAGGCCAGCAATTTTGGGGAAGGGAGGCAAGTTGATTGCATTGATTCCGGTGTTCAACTGGTACTTATCTTATTGACCCCCCCGAATGGTTCAAAGGCAAAGTCAACCACTGCGGAATTTGAACTCAGAATGTGCAGATGGATGAAATATTGTTAAGAATTTTACCCAGCATGCCAACAATTCTGCCAGCTGGCCACTTTGATATTAATAATTTCTACTATAGGCACACAGGCCTGAAATTTTTGGAGAGGGCATAGACCCCAATACTCAACTGGTACTTATTTTACTGACCTCCCCAAAAGGATGAAAGGCAACGTCAACTTCAGTAGAAAAATGATAATAATAATAATAATAATAATAATTGAGAAGTACAGTGTGTGTGTGAGTTCATGCATTTGCCAAGGACTGAAAATATAGCACAAAAGAACACAAGAAATTATTGTAAACGCTTTCAATAAACACCCAAAGAGGAGAAAAAACCCCAATCTGTTAATAGACTTCAAATATTATATTGTTTCCGGCTTTTCTGAATTATATCTGTTTATTTCTAACTGATTGTATTATTTATATTAAATATAAATACAAAAATATATCAGGATTGGAGCACAGTAAGAGTTTTGTATAGTAGTAACACTATTCGAGTTTTATTTCATAATGAACTGGTTATTTTAAACAGACTAGAGTATTAATTGACTTTTAAAGGGTAACTTTCGAAGTATTCATACGATAATTATTATTTAATTTTTATCAAATTTCTTGGTGCTTGTTACAGAATGATGGAATGAATGCTAATTTTGAATAGAAAAAAAATATTTATGTTATTATAAAATTAAATAAAACAATATTTTATAAATCAGTAAAAAAAATTGTAATCAAAATTACTCTTTGTGTACTGTGCAAGTTGACCCAGCCACCAACACACACACACACACACAAAATCCACTTCTCTCCCTCCCTCTCTGTCTATATATATATATACACACTCTCTCTCCTCTTCCTCTATTTCTATGATTCTTTCTCACTGTGTGTGTGTCAGTCATTTATTCATTTGTACCTCTTGTGTTAAATCACACTATCTCTCTCTCTCTCTCTCTCTCTCTCCCTCTGTGATACAAAGTATAACTAAAGAAACTAACCAACCAACCAGCCAGCATGTATTTCAGCTTTCACTATAAATATATTATAGATGTAAAAAACAAAAAGAAAAGTTATACATATCCTGCTTGAATAGAAATTTGTTTATTTTTTCCATTTTGCAGGTGTAGTGAATGAATATGAATCCGGTTCAATTGCTTATTTCTAATGTATTCTACTCCAGTTGGCATTAAACAATCCCTTCTTTGTATTTGTTACATGCAACGAAACAGTGGATTTTAAATATGGCTTGTTTCTCTATGAAATTTTTAAAGGATTCCATGTTTACTGGTTGTTAAACTAAAGGATCACTCAGAATATGCAGATAACAGCAACTATTTTGATAACCTAATTATAAAATTAAATTTTATAGATTGATCCAACATGTAATGTATTCCAGGCTGCATGGTTCAGAAGTTTGTCTCCCAACCACATGGTTTCAGTTTTAGTTACACTGCATGGTAACTTGGAAGAAATGTCTTATATATATTTCTTTATTACCCACAAGAGGCTAAACATAGAGGGGACAAACAAGGACAGACAAACGGATTAAGTTGATTACATCGACCCCAGTGCGTAACTGGTACTTAATTTATCGACCTCGAAAGGATGAGAGGCAAAGTCGACCTCGGCGGAATTTGAACTCAGAACGTAACGGCAGATGAAATAGCGCTAAGCATTTTGCCTGGCGTGCTAACGTGTCTGCCAGCTCGCTGCCTTAAATGTCTTATATAATCCTGGGCTGACCAAAGCCGCATGGGTGGATTTGGTACATGGAAACTGAAAGAAGCCCATTGTGTGTATGTGTATGTATATGTGGGGGGTTCCTTGCTGTGACATCATGTAATAGTTTTAAATGAGTGTCACAGTGAAAAGCAGTGCCATTCATTTCCAGTCTTTCATGAAAATATGTCAAATCATCATCATCATCATTGTTTAACGTCCACTTTCCATGCTAGCATGGGTTGGACGATTTTAACTGAGGGCTGGCGAACCAGATGGCTGTACCAGGCTCAAATCTTGATCTGGCAGAGTTTCTACAGCTGGATGCCCTTCCTAACGCCAACCACTCTGAGAGTGTAGTGGGTGCTTTTTACATGCCACCGGCATGGGGGCCAGCCAGGCGGTACTGGCAACGACCCTGCTCGAATCTTTTTATACATGCCACCGGCACAGGTGCTAGTAAGGCGACATTGGTAACGATCATGCTCGAATGGTGCCTTTTACATGCCACCGGCACGGAATCCAGTTAGCCGCTCTGGCAATGATCATGCTTGGATGGTGCTCTTGGCACCCTACTAGCACAGGCACAAGTGCCAGTAAGGTGACTCTGGTAACAATTACACTCGAATGGTGCTTTTTATGTGCCACTGGCATGGAAGCCGGTTAGCCGCTCTGTCAATGATCACACTCGTATGGTGCTCTTTGCCCCCCACCATGAATGCCAGTCATCGAATTATCTTAGAGGAAATATTGCCTTGCATGGAAACAGGTAAAGGCTGCAACAGGAAGAGCCCCCACCTACAGAAAATATGCCTCAACAGGTTCCATCCAAGTCATGGAAGCATGGAAAAGTGGATGTGAAAATGATGATGATGACAGTGATAGAATAAGTACTAGGCTTAAGAAAAATAATTACAGGGGTCGATTCATTTGACTAAAATTCTTCAAGGGGGTGCCCCAGTATGACCACAGTCCAATGTATAAAGTAATAAAAAAATAAAAGATAAAGCTGAGCAAAAATAAAATGAAATAAAATCCAAGATTTTTAAATGGAATTTTTAGACAATAAAGAGAATTGAGTACACATTTGTCAGGTCTGATATTTAGTGTTTTAGGGGATGGTAAAAGAAGGGAACTAGTGAATGAATTCTTGACACAGCTCAAAATAAAATGGAGTTTGTTTGACAAAGGGTGGGGGTGGGGAGATAAAAAAAATCTTACAAAAAAGAATTAAAAAAAAAAAAAAAAGAACTTTGATCTTTTTTGTAAAGCAAAACAAAACATTTTGGATGATAAATTTGGCAGCAAAGCTAATGTATTATATACATAACCTGAAATTTAGTACAACATTAAAATATAAACAAAAATCTGGTGAGAAGGATTGGAAATAGGAATTTAATTAGGTAATGGTGATAGGAAAAAAAAAAAAACTAAGGTAATATAAAGTTTAGTTTTCTCACAGAAATGCAAAAAGTAGCATAAAACTGAACAAAAACATATTTTCTAAAAAAAATATTCCCATGATACTACAAGAGAGAAAACAAAAGCATAAAACAAGATATTCTATCAAATATAACCTGCTTTGCTGACTTTAAAATTCAAAGATTTATTTACAGAAAAAACATTATTATAATTGGCCATTTTATCTGTCTCTTTTACTCTTTTACTTGTTTGTTATTTGACTGCGGCCATGCTGGAGCAGCACCTTTAGTCGAACAAATTGACCACCAGGACTTATTCTTTGTAAGCCTAGTACTTATTCTATTGGTCTCTTTTGCCGAACTGCTAAGTTACAGAGACATAAAATACACCAGCATTGGTTGTCAAGTGATGGCAGGGGGAAAATCATACACGCACACACACACACACACACACGTGCACACACATATGATGGGCTTCTTTCAGTTTCCGTCTACCAAATCCACTCACAAAGCTTTGGTCGTCCCAAGGCTATAGTAGAAGACACTTGCCCAGAACCATGTGGTTGGTAAGCAAACTACTTACCACACAGCCACTCCTGGCTATAGGGAAAAAAAAAAATCTTTCCTAGAAATAGGAGATTGTTGGTGACAGGAAGGGCAAAAGGGCAAGCAGCTGTAGACAAAATGCCTCCATAAATTCTGTCTGACTTGCAAACATGTAATAGTAAGCATTAAAACAATGATTATATATATGTGTGTGTATGTGTGTGTGTGTAAAGTATTGCAATATATGTTGTGCATCAGTCATCCCCATCAGTCATCGGGACTATTCAGCAACTAAAATGTCATCTGTTCCATCATGAAAGAGACTATTTGAGAATGAAATTGCAAATGTTCTGTAGTAAGAATATGTAATTTTTGCAAGCATTCTATAGAATGTTTCCACCACCATCTTCCTTCTAAGAGACAGCAGTAGTACTTAAAGCAATAGGTCAAAATACTCAAACGTTTTTTTTTCTGCTTTTTTTTTCATAGCTTACTAGTTTAAACTCTGCTACTATGAATCAGTGAAGATTAAGGAAAACAGTGAGGGCGCGTGGCTTAGTGGTTAGGGCATTCGGCTCATGAGCGTAAGGTTGTGAGTTCGATTCCCGGCGACGCGTTGTGTCCTTGAGCAAGACACTTCATTTCACGTTGCTCCAGTCCACTCAGCTGGCAAAAATGAGTTGTACTTGTATTTCAAAGGGTCAGCCTTGTCACTCTCTGTGTCACGCTGATTATCCCCGAGAACTACGTTAAGGGTACACGTGTCTGTGGAATGCTCAGCCATTTGCACGTTAATTTCACGAGCAAGCTGTTCCGTTGATCGTATCAGCTGGGACCCTCGTCGTCGTAACCGGCGGAGTCTTTTTAAAGGAAAACAAAAGTAGACGTTGACTCAAGTGGGATTACATGATTATCTACTCTTTCTTTCTCTTTCACTTGTTTCAGTCATGTGACTGTGGCCATGCTGGAGCACCGCCTTTAGTCGATCAAATCGACCCCAGGACTTATTCTTTGTAAGCCTAGTACTTATTTTATCTGTCTCTTCTTTGCCGAACCGCTAAGTTACGGGGACAAAAACATACCAGCATCGGCTGTCAAGCGATGCCAGGGGTACAAACACAGACATACAAACACGCACACACATATATATATATATACATATATACGACAGGCTTCTTTCAGTTTCCATCTACCAAATCCACTCACAAGGCTTTGGTCGGCCTGAGGCTATAGTAGAAGACACTTACCCAAGGTGCCACGAAGTGGGACTGAACCCGGAACCATGTGGTTTGTAAGCAAGCCACTCACCACACAGCCACTCCTAGCTAGAAGACAGGGTAAAATGTTAAATATGTAAAAATTTTCATGAATGTTTTAGCATAGTTTTTAAACATCTATTTTATACTTAGCATTCATGATACCATGGGCATAGTATGACAGTTTTAAATGAGTGTCACCATCATACAAGCTGTATCATTCATTTATTTCCAATGTTCTCCAAAACCAAGTGCAGGTGCAGCAGCCCTTATTCCTCCAGCTGTCGTATCTTTCATTTTCTACTGGGTGTGGAGGCGCAATGGTCCAGTGGTTAGGGCAGCGGACTCGTGGTCATAGGATCGCGGTTTCGATTCCCAGACCGGGCGTTGTGAGTGTTTATTGAGCGAAAACACCTAAAAGCTCCGCGAGGCTCCGGCAGGGGATGGTGGTGATCCCTGCTGTACTCTTTCACCACAACTTTCTCTCACTCTTACTTCCTGTTTCTGTTGTACCTGTATTTCAAGGGGCCAGCCTTGTCACTCTCTGTGTCACGCTGAATATCCCCGAGAACTACGTTAAGGGTGCACGTGTCTGTGAAGTGCTCAGCCACTTACACGTTAATTTTACGAGCAGGCTGTTCCGTTGATTCAGATCAACCGGAACACTCATCGTCGTAACCGACGGAGTGCTTCCACCACATTCTACTGGGTCAAGAACAGGAGAGCCAAGATGGTGTCTATGTCTTCATGTCACTCCATAGGCACCTAAAACACCTAGCAACAACAAGGTACATGCTACCAAAGACACACTCGCTCGTGAGCAACAACTTTACACTTTTTACTATTATTTTGATCAAACACAATTTTCATTTTAAAACCAATTTAAACTGCAAGTTTCACACCACAATTCATCAGGCATTTTGGGTTTAATTGTGTTGCGCAGGCAATATTGCTGTTCCAATATATGCCACTGTTTAATGACTGTGAGAAAATATATTATTACTGTATAACCTGTTTCTCTGTGTGACTGAAACATGAGCAATCTCCAGAACTCCAGTACCATTCATTTGCATTAGCCATTGTGATTAGAATAAAATAGTCTTTTATTTCAGTCATGTCTATGGCCAAGCTGGGGCACTACTTTGAAAGACTTATTGTCAAACAAAATGGCTTCAGTGATTTACTTTTTTTTTTTTTAAAGTCTGGTACTTGCTCTGTCAGTAACTTTTGCCAAACCACAAAGTAACGGAGATATAAACAAACCAACACCAGTTACCAAATGCTGGTGGGGGGAGGGTGGCACAAACACACGCACGATGAGCTCCAGATTCACTCACAAGGAATAGGTCAACTTGAGACTATAAAAGAAAACACTTGCCCAAGGTAATATGCAGTAGAATTGAACCCCCAAACTATGTGGTTGGAAGCAAATTTCTTAACCACACAGCCATGCTTGAACTAGAAGTTTTTTTGAAATTCTTTGCATTATCTTTTCCCAGATGTGTTGTATTTAACCCTTTCGTTACCAACCCGGCTGAAACCGGCTCTGGCTCTGAGTACAAATGTTTTGTTTTCAAAATTTTTGAACAAAAATCTTCCACTGAACCTTAGTCACAATTTATGTTCCTAAAACTAGCTGATTGATAACCAAGTTATTTTACTAAATTCTTTGTTATATTTAAAGTAATTGAAAGAAGCACAGAGCATCTCAAAATAAATACAGTAACAAAAGGGTTAAATACAAACAAAATGCACACACACAGACAACACTGAATTGCACACTAATTTATGCATGATTGCATTTGTATGGTGTCCTTATCAGAAATTTCAAGTATACAAACATGTTAATTATTTCGAGACAGTTGTTATGAAGAAATACGCAGGGTATGAGTAAAGCAGATTTAAATTCCTAGAGATAGCAGACTGGATTTTTAGAGAAGAAAATAAAGTTTGTTATAACATAGGCTACATATCTGGTTTTTCAGGGTGTATGTGAATATATGCTCATAGGCGCAATTAATGGATGACTGGAAGGCTCTAGTCAAGAGAAAATTTTTACCTACATTAAAATGTGTGTATCTCTCTCTCTCTCTCTCTATATATATATATATCTATATATATATATATATATATATACACACACACAGATGTATATATATATATATAAAAGTAATTGTATACACCTGATAATAGGCCAGTTAAATTGCTTTCACTGTCTATAGCTACCTGTCATTCAAAACCATGAAACCTGTATGCAACCAGCTACAGGCAAATATTGACATGCATTATATATTTCTTTATTGCCCACAAGGGGCTAAACATAGAGAGGACGAACAAGGACAGACAAAGGGATTAAGTCGATTACATTGACCCCAGTGCGAAACTGGTTCTTTTATTTATCGACCGTGAAAGGATGAAAGGCAAAGTCAACCTCGGCGGAATTTGAACTCAGAACGTAACGGTAGACGAAATACCACTAAGCATTCTGCCCGGTGTGCTAACGTGTCTGCCAGCTTGCCGCCTTTAATGACATGCATTATAATCAAACCAAGTGAAACTGAGTTTATAGAGTGAGGTACCTTTTGAAAAGTCTCTTGTTTTGCTCAAGGACACAACATAGTCAAAGCTACAATCTCACGTTCATGTGCCTCCACATGTGTATGCCAAAAGATGCACCACAACCAGTTGTACAGAATCTCACCTGTGAGGGACCAATGCAAGATGGGTTGAAATGGTCATTAAGGTTAATGAATCTCATGAATTTCATTTTCTCTTTCTCTCATTTGTTTTATTTCTATTATATATATATATATATATATATATATACATAGATTATTTCAATTACATTGACCCCAGTACTTGACAGGTACTTTTTTTACTGACTCCGAAAAAATGAAAGGCAAAGTTGATCTCAGCAGAATTTGAACTCAGAAAGTAAAGACAGACGAAATGTCACTAAGCAATTAGCCCGGCATGCTAACAGTTCTGCCAGCTCACCACCTTAACCACTGATATCATATTGACACCATTTTACAACTGAAATATATATATATATATATATATATATATATATATATATACATATATATATATATATAGGAATAAAAATTTATATATAAAGAACGTGAAATACACGAAGGGACTATATATATATTTTGTTCGATTTGTTCCGTTTCTTATCCTCCCAGTATTGTTTTATTATATATATATTATCATCATCATCATTTAACATCCACTTTCCATGCTAGCATGGGTTGGACGATTTGATTGAGGTCTGGCGAACCAGGCTCTAATCTGATCTGGCAGAGTTTCTACTGTTGGATGCCCTTCCTAACGCCAACCACTCCGAGAGTGTAGTGGGTGCTTTAACGTGCCACCGGCACGAGGGCCAGTTTATATATATAAATAAAAAAGGGGTTTGTATGATTGTGTATAGAGGGATATATACTATTCAAAGGAATTCCAACTCTGTTTTTTATGTTTTATTTATATTCTTTATAATATTAATGTAGAATATAGAATATATAGTATAAATATTATATATAGTAAAATGAAATGAAGTATTGATTGTCTTATTGAATAGATGAAATATTGAATATCAAATATTAAGGGACTAGTATACTTTCTTGCATTAAAGCAGACTTCAAGGTCCCAGGTTGTATATATATATATATATATATATATATATAGTTAATCCAAAAGCACAAAAAAACACAACAATGCGAGGACGTGGAACAAATATAGTTTTATTGGACGCTCAGGAAAGAAGGAGGGTTTAACGTTTCGAGCGGAGCTCTTCGTCGGAAACATAGAAGGAAAGATCCAGAGAAGAGAAGACAGAGGAAAAAAAATCGCCAACGGTACACACGAGGTCACATTTTGATATATATATATATATATATATGATTTGTAGATGGGCGGGAGGCTGGGGGGAGAGAGAACATTCTCAGTACTTCATATCAGCTAACATTTGAATGTAAAAGTCTAACTAAAACCACATATGAATACAACATCATACATGGTTAAGATTAATCTCGAGGTTACTAGCACAACTTCAGTTCTAAGGGGGCTTTAACACTTGGTTTATCAAGTGCTATGTCAATGTTGATTACCCGAAATCAGTAAATAACCTCAATGCTTATCCACCCTTACCAACCAGATTCTTCACATCAGATGGAATGCAGCTGGATATTAAAAGATACATAATGGTAGGCAGGTAATTAGAAAATGGAAAAAAAAAAAAGAAGTTCTGAAATGTCATATCAGTATTAAAAAAAAAAAAAAATCAAATTTTACTAATTTTTTTAAAGAAATATTTTATACAGATTATTTTTTTCTCCCTTATAAATAATTTTCTTTTCTGTTTTACTGTATTGGGAACTATTCTGATGGCTTGAAAATCTCATCTTATTTCTCCTCTACATTCTATTTACTTCTCCTGATGCACATATTATTTTGCTTGGTCTACTACTACTACTGCTACTACTACTACTACTACTACTACTACTACTACAATTCCAGCGAGTAGAGTTTTTTTCCTTAAGCCTTTTGTGGTCATATTTCTATTGAAATACAAGGAATTTTTACAATTAATTTTTGAAAATATTGAAGAACTTATTAAAATAACTTTATCATTATTAAGCAGGTACTTAGAATGTAAATTAACATGAAACTTTGAAAGGTTTTCAATTTAAATTGCTTTAAAACAGGGAATTTGCATTATAAAAGCAAAGTGCTGTCTGGGACAGAACCATCTTGCTGGAAAATGATGGTTGGTTGAAGGTCCTGGAGATGTGGTGCCACATATTCAGTCTAAAGGTCAAGGTAGACATTTGAAGTAATTGATCTCTCATTGAAGAAAAAATGGACCCATAATTTGATTGCACATAATCCCACATCAGACATTCACTTTGGAACTGGGACTATTTCACTGAACTTCTCTAGTCGCATGGGTGTACTCCGATCCCCATATTCTCACATTGTATTTGTTCAGTTTCCTAGAAACATGAAAAGGTTGCCTCATCACTAAAACAAACTCACCTGACGAATGTTTCATCTTCAGAAATGAGTTGCAGCATGTGAACTACAAATGCTTTTCATCTTGGTTCATCATTTGGCTCTAAGAGTTTCACTTTGTAAGCATACAATTGCAGGTCCTCATGTAGGACCTTGTGTACTGTCTGGCAGCAGTACAGATGGATTTTGTGGGAGAACGAGAAAAAATTACTCAGATGTTTTTGGTCGCCCATTCCTCTTTCTATCTAACACTGTCCCTGTCCCCATAAATTTCTTGTGCCATGCATGAATTAACAGACATGATGGTGGATCTCTTCCATACTTTGTTCTGTAGTCTCAATAAATCATGATACACATTGTGCCTTCTCTTGAGGAGTAGCCATTTCTTAGGGGTTCATTCAAAAAAATTCCTCTTTAATCTGCAGGTTGCATGAAACACAAAAATGCAATGTGATTAAAATCTTTGAAAACCACTGAGTACAATAGAACAAGTCTGATTAAGATATCTTATCAATTGCCTTTGTAATAAATTTTTTAAATTGTAAAAAGATTTTATGGACACCCTGTATATATATATATATATATATATATATATATATATATAACATACATACATACATAATAGTCAGTGCATGCAGAGAGCTGTTAAATCAAGAGAATTAGCTTTCAACTGCTTATCTCTGAAATATTTGATTCCGAATAAAAAAAAGGAAAAATATTTGACCCCTTGATAACGACAGCTATGTGAGTGATGTGTTACAGCTGTGGGAGGCTGTAGGCTACATTCTGAAGTATGGAAAATAAGTTAGGGACTGAGAATGTAATTTACAGGAAAGGGGTTTTGGAACAGGAATAGAAGAAATGTGAAATGATAATCCTTTCTACTAAAGGAACAAACCTGAAATTTGTGGGGAGGAGACTGTTCAATTAAATCAACCCCAGTGTTTCATTAGTACTTAATTTATTGACCTTGAAAGGCAAAGTTGACCTCGGGGAATTTGAACTCAGAATGTAGCAACATATGAAATATCGCTAAGTATTTAACTATATAATAAAAATCCTTCTACTTACAGAAGGAAACACACAAGGCACATTAATAATTCTGCCATTATAATAATGATAATAAAAATGGTTTCGAATGTTGGCACAAAGCCAGCAATTTCAGGGGGGAGAGCGGGTGAGTCGATTACACTGACCCTCGTGCTCAACTAGTTTTTATTTCATTGAGTCTGAAATGAAGAAAAGCAAAGACGACCTCAGTGAATCTTGAATTCTGAAAGTAAAGATGGGCAAAATGCTGCTGAGCATTTTGTCTGGCAGGCAAGCAATTCTGTTTGCTGGCCACCTTAATAATAATAATAGTAAATAATAAATATGAAATATATTATGGATGATATAATAAAATCACCAAAGGAGATATAACCATGTTGGCCATAATGCTGACTGCTCTCAACACAAAGGCAACTACCTTCACTTTCCTCTGAATTTACAAATTTTATTTGAGAATGGTGCCATCTGTCTGTATTAAACTTATCATTCTTATCTAGTTTTCCAAAAAGTTACAGGAGGTCACAACTTTTCTATCAACTTCCACATATTGCTTTGATAATGGCAGAAGACAAAGAAGGCATTATACTAAAGGATGAGGTGGAAGGAACAACCAAAAAACTTTAAGCCCCCATCTATAGTAAATGTCTTACTACAGTCACCAGGCCGAAAACTTGTACCTGATAAGAAATAGCACTCAACACTCCCTGTAGTGATTGAGTCAACATGAAAACCTCAATAGCAGCCAAATCTCCCTCCAAAAATACTGTACTAACTAAAAAAGTAAAATGGATATTAAAGAGATTGAGAATATTGAGAAATATTGACCTAACTAGAGGAATGTGACATAAGAATGGAAATTATTCATGTGGTAATTGGCTGCACCCAGCATAATACCCAAACTGCAGCAGTCCAAGAGGCTGATAGAGATTGGAATTGAGGCATTACCAACTCGCAGGAAAATGCCATTAAACATAACTACACCCTCCACAAATGTGTTATTTTGTGGAATAAAAATATCAGTCACATACTGTGAATGATGTAATGCAGGCCTCAAAAGAGATCACAATTACTATGGCAATGTTAGAAATAATTATAATAATGGAGAAAGCGGTTTATTAATTAGGTATGTAACAATTACTAAAAGTAGTAAAAGAAAGCAATTATTAAAGGGTTGACTGTCTGGAAATATTTTTGTAAATTCATGTTCTATGAAATTTCCTATAATTTTGATTTCTCAAGTTTATTGAATTTTTTTAACTCCAATTTTTCACAAATTTAAATATTCACTGCATCCAATGCATCACAAATTTAAATATTCATTGCATTCACTGTGGAGTACTCCAGTTTCATTTGCAAACTCTTTCACTTTCTGTTTTAAGTTGTATTTGCTATTAACTGCCTAGACTGGCTTCCGTGCCGGTGACACGTAAAAAGCACCATCCGAATGTGGCCGATGCCAGCGCCACCTCGACTGGCTTCCGTGCCGGTGGCACGTAAAAAGCACCAATTCGATCGTGGCCGTTGCCAGCCATGCCTGGCACCTGTGCCGGTGGCACGTAAAAAGCATACACTACACTCACGGAGTGGTTGGTGTTAGGAAGGGCATCCAGCTGTAGAAACACTGCCAGATCAGACTGGAGCCTGGTGCAACCTTCTGGCTTCCCAGATCCCCGGTCAAACCGTCCAACCCATGCTAGCATGGAAAGCGGACGTTAAACGATGATGATGATGAATGTATACGTACTGTAGTAGCATTTACTGAATGAAATTTTTTTTAAATACCCATATAATTTTTGAATGCAGGATAACTGTGAGAAGAGCCCAGAAAGTCGTGTAATTTCTATTAGAAAATGAGGAGAAGAAAAAACAAAAAGTTACAAACAAGTACTCAAAACTTGCTCCTTATTTACAGTTTCCAAACAACTTCAACAGTGACACACACAAACACACTAATACACACTCACGCACACATATAAATACACATACAAATTAAAGGCAATGAATGTGTGTATGTGTGTATGTGCATGTTTGTGAATTCCATGGCTATGATGCTCCCCCACTTCTGCTTGTGATTAGAAATGCATATATCATCAGCCACTAAGGGACATGCTCAACTGGTTAAGGTCAAGTAAATGACAAGCAAATCTGTGGTATTGAGCAGAATATTTGCTGCAGCCCATCTTTTAAACCAAGACAAAACAATGTACACAATAACACTTCCAATCAGTTAAGATCAGAAACCATGAGAGCCACTGCCTGGTACTGCATAAGGGCATTTACTATTATTATTATTATTATTAAGGAGACGAGCTGGCAGAATCGTTAGCATGCTGGGCGAAATGCTTAGCGGTATTTTGTCTGATGTTCTGGGTTCAAATTCTGTGGAATTTATCAACCCTGAAAGAGTGTTTCACTGGTACTTAATTTATCAACCTCTTTCAGGGTTGATAAATTAAGTACCAGTGAAACACTGGGGTTGATGTGATCGACTAGCCCCCTCCCCACAGATTTCAGGTCTTGCGCCTTTAGTAGAAAGGATTATTATTATTATTATTATTATTATTGAAGCTGACAGAATAGTTGGCACTTGAGTGATACCATTTTTTTTTAAAGAAGGTATCACTCAAGTACTGACACAATCAACCAGCCCCTCTCAAGGCCAACTTTGCCTTTTATTTCAAGAAGGTTGACAAAAAAAAAAAAAAAATTAAGAGGGTATCAGACAAGTACTTGGAGTTGGTATAATCAAGTAGCTCCTTTTCAAGATTGACTTTGCCTTTCATTTCAACAGGGTTGATAAAAAGAAAAAGGTACCAGTGAAATACTGGGAGTTGATATAATCAACTAGCCCCTCCCCTCAAAACTGTTGACCTTGAGTCTAAATTGGAAGGAATCATTGCATAAAAAAATAGTCTTTGAACAACAGCGTAAAGTACTGAAGAAAAAAACAAAAAAAAAAAAAAAACAGAATGAGGAATAATTGTGTCTGCGTCAATGGCACTGATTGGTTGTTTTCATGGAGAAAATGGTTGAAGGACAAGTGAGGAAGATTAATTAAGAGAATGTGAAAGTGGTTGAGGAAGTTATGTAATCGGATGTAAAAAAAGAAAAAAACTGTGTTGTGCGAGAAAGAAAAAAAATGTCGAGGAATATTTTCGAACAGATGAATTTCTAAAAAAGAAAGGAAAAAAACTGCCAACAATCACGGTTGAAATACGGGTGAAATATTGTAGACTCCAGGGAGAGAAGTAACGGCCTCTGCATTGGCAAAGAGTAAAGAGTAAGTAGAAAAATCTTTGTGAAGTAGAATAATAAATTATTTATCATGAGGAAGATGGGTGGAGAGAAAGAATCTAACATTTTGGGTAGGACTGTGTGTGCATATATATATATATATATACACACACACACACGCACAAACACATATATAATCATCATCGTTTAATGTCTGCTTTCCATGTTAGCATGGGTTGGACGATGCTAGCATGGAAAGCGGACATTAAACGATGATGATATATATATATATATATATATATATATATATATATATATATATATATATATAAATAAATAAAAGAATGGAGTTGAACGACGAATTAACAAAATTCCTTTATTTTCGACATATGTTTCGAAGGCTGCATATTCCTAATTTCGAAGGAATAAGGGGTGCATTATACTGCCTTCTCATCAGGAAAAACAAGGAACTTATGTCAGCATCAAGATGCACAAAAACTTTTAGATGACTGCCCACACGGAGCCCATATATATATATATATATATATATATATATGCGCGTGTGTGTGTATATATGTGAATGAGAGAGAGAATGGGGAGTTAGAGAGTGAAGGAAAGAGAGAGAGTGGGCAAGAAAGAGTGAATAAAAAGTGTGTGAGAGATGAAGTGTTTATTTGGAAGTTAGCTCGGTCTAATTGTCTAAATGAATGGTTTGAGTTATTAATATGATTATTGCTTTTAATGTACAGATCTACACAACCTCCTACGCAAATGTAAATAATAAAAACAAAGAAAAACAATTTTCATCTGTAAAAGGTGAAATTAACAAATTCCCTGAAAAATTACCTCACATCCTATAACTAACTTGATTGGGTTTCGATAAACAGGACTGGCAGAAACAATGAAACAGAGAATCTAATAAATGTTACTATAATATTTTGGCTTTGTTCCTCTATATTCAGCCTGCCAGGGGTTAATATATTTTATTTTTTCAAATACAGAGTGTAGCAAAAAATCTCACACATTTTACATGGCAACAGCAAATGCATGTTGTGTACTGGTGAAAAGCATGATGGTAATTCAAAGACAAAAGACAGAAAAGGGTAAAATATTTGTTTCAAATTTTGACACAAGGCCAGTAATTTTGGGGAGGGGACATTATGATTACTTCAACCCCAGTGCTCAATTGGTACTTAATTTATCGACCCAAAAAGGATGAAAGGAAAAAAGGTACATGAAGACAACATTATTACCTGCCTAACTTCAACAATGCCACACCAATATCCATGTAAAATAGGGATAGAGGAGGGTTTCTGCTACACCCTCTAGATATATCACCATACTTTATTTAAAGTCCACTTTTCCATGTTTGCAGGGGTCAGATGAAATTTGTTGAGGTAGATTTTTTT
This sequence comes from Octopus sinensis, assembly GCF_006345805.1. Classification (NCBI taxonomy): domain Eukaryota; kingdom Metazoa; phylum Mollusca; class Cephalopoda; order Octopoda; family Octopodidae; genus Octopus; species Octopus sinensis. The sequence continues at coordinate 16,484,389 of NC_043006.1, read as the reverse complement.
TATGGATATGCCATTCTAGTCACCAACTCCCACCAGTTTCCAACCAAGATAATATTCACTATGGTCAGTTGTGTTTTTTTTCTCAAAACACTGGGAATAAAAAATCCCTGCTTGTATGACAGTGATGCTTGTTTACAACCACCACATGATGTCGAGACGAGAGTAGACAGACACACACACACACACTTTTTATTTTTTTTAACTTGTTTAGACTGTGGCCATGCTGTGGCACTGTCTCAAATTTTTTTAGTCAAATGAATCAACTCCAGCACATCTTTTTCAAGCCTGGTTCTTATTCTATCAGTCTCTTTTGCCAAACCACTAAGTTACAGGATGCAAATATACCAATGCCAGTTGACAAGTGGTGGTAGGGGGCAAACAGACATACACACACATATAAATGCACACACGTGTATATATATATATATTATATATATATATATATATATATATATATATAGGTGCAGGAGTGGCTGTGTGGTAAGTAGCTTGCTAACCAACCACATGGTTCCGGGTTCAGTCCCACTGCGTGGCATCTTGGGCAAGTGTCTTCTGCTATAGCCCCGGGCCGACCAATGCCATGTGAGTGGATTTGGTAGACGGAAACTGAAAGAAGCCTGTCGTATATATGTATATATATATATATATATATATATATATGTATGTGTGTGTGTGTTTGTGTGTCTGTGTTTGTCCCCCTAGCATTGCTTGACAACCGATGCTTGTGTGTTTACGTCCCCGTCACTTAGCGGTTTGGCAAAAGAGACCGATAGAATAAGTACTGGGCTTACAAAGAATAAGTCCCGGGGTCGATTTGCTCGACTAAAGGTGGTGCTCCAGCATGGCCGCAGTCAAATGACTGAAAATAGTAAAAGAGTATATATATATATAATATATATATATATATATATAATATATATATATATATATATATATATGTAACAACAATTGCAGCCTTCTTTCAGTTTCCGTCTACCAAATCCACTCACAAGGCCTTGGTTGGCTTGACGGTATTGTAGAAGACACTTGACCAAAGTGCCACACAGTGGAACTCAGTGGAATCCAGAACCATGTGGTTGTGATTCAGGAGGTATGTTGGCCTGCCTACTTAAGCAGCAGCTGGCATCATTTGAAAGTCAAAACAAAGGAAGGAAATGCATTGTGATCAGCTGTGTATAACATCCAATAGTCTAGTTGATACAGTGATACATAAAAGCACATGCGCACAACATACTTCTTTCAATTTCTGACTACCGAATCCACCCACAAGGCTTTAGTTGGTCCAGGGCTATAGTAAAAGCGTTTGTCCAAGGTACCATGCAGTGGTACTTATTCTATCGGTCTCTTTTGCCAAACCGCTAAGTTACAAGGACATAAACATGCCAACATCGGTTGTCAAGTGATGGTGGGGGGACAAACACAGGCACACAAATACATACATACATATATGACGGGCTTCACACATAATAATCAAGGGGGTTAGGTCGCCAGATGTTAGAGGTGATGTGGTTGCAGAAATTGTCTGATATTCATGGCCATGTTCTCCTGCTCGTGTGCATGGTTCAGAGTCCTGTTGCCAGACAGATGGTCTTCCAGTAGCTACACTCTTGAACCAAGGCAGCACTACCTACTTGATGTAGGTCTTCATGTTGAGTCTGAGGCCATGTGGGAAGATGAATGGAGGAATAACATTGCCATCACTAGTGATCATTCCAAACACCATGATGTTGACCAGATGTTTGATTTTTATCACACTCAATACATGTCCTTAGACTGACACCCAAACACTCTGAAATGTTTGTATCAGAGTTTCTGGCATGAATGCAAAGCAGTACAGCATGTCGTTTCCAAATTTCTGCAGAGTGAATTGCATCATGGTGCTGTTTTTCTCACAGATGGTGCCCAACTGACCCTACTATACCGTGTTGTCAACAAAATCAAAAACAAATAATGCACAAAATTGAAAATATAAAATGGCAACAATTTACTCTTCACACCCTGTATATATATATATATATATATATATATATATATTGGCTTTGAGTTCTATGAAATCAATACTGATTTCTTAGGGGGGAAAAAAGAGCACCCAAATCTATACAGTTTATGGGAGGTGTTAATTGATTGACACAACATCAATAGCACCAACATATTTTTAGCTTATATCCTGTATTGATCTCCATACTTTTGTTGTGGGGAACAACAGCCACTGTATTAAAGAAAATCAATGTCAAAAGAAAGAATGATTGATTGGTTAAGGTGTTAGTCAACTGACACAAATATTTACAGATTCAAACTTCAACTGCTTCAGGTGATGCAGCTGATCTTTAACTCCAGATTTACTCCTGATCAAACAGGCAACTGATCAAAACTACTTTAGCCTTAATCACTGTTTTTTTTTTTATCCTTGGGACCATGTTATGCAATGTGTCTGTCTTTTCTAAAATGGTAAGAGATGATCTGTGTGAGCTTTACTGACTCAATAACTGTGTAGAGAAATCCCTATTCAATCAAGAAGCAAACCCAATGAATCACAAGGCCCCCTTCTCAAGTTGTTACCACTTTCCAGCTGATTGTATGGGGCAAGAAATCATGTCTAGACAGGACACACACACACACACATGCATACACAAATGATATCTTTCTTTTCAGTTCTTGTCTGCTAAATTCACTCACAAGGCTGTGGTCAGCCCTGTGATTATAGCAGACGGCACTTACCTAAGGTACCATGCATTGAAACTGAACACCAAACATCATGGCTGCAAAGCAAAATTCTTGACCACACACCCATACCTGCACCTATAATCACGTGCAACTGTGCACACGTGATTTTATGGATGTGTTGAAGCAACCCTTTATATCATAAATAGCAATTTAGCCTTTTTGATAAATAGAAATTGATAAAATTAAGTATCAGGCTAAATTGAATATTGGAGATTGATAAAGGATCAAGGGGGTAAAGACTCCCTTTGGTCATGAATGACCATAGGACTGCACCTAGAAAGTTTCCCTCTGAGATACAAGTCCGGGTAAGGTTTTTTTATGTAAGACCAGAAGTCACCCATGCATATCAGCCTCTTCTCTCCACATCACCGATGTTATCCAAGGCAAAAGCAAAGGTAGATATAGCTTGGCACCAGTGATGTTGCAACCCATTTTTACAGCTGAGTGATCGAGGGTAATATGAAATAAAGGGTCTTGCTCAAGAAGACAATATACAGCCAGGTCCTCATGATTGCGAGTCTGACGCTCTAACCACTGAGTCATGCGCCTCCACATAAAAAGTTGCCAGAAGGTGGCTACAAGACTCAAATCCATACTCTTTAGATACTGGCTGAGTGCTCTAACCATTAAGCTACAACAGCTCCCGACAAGATTGATATGATCAACAAAAGCATTGAAGGTGGTGCACTAGCATAGCTGTCTAATGACTGAAACCAGTAAAAGAATAAAAAGAAACCACCTTTAAATATTAGTTTCTTGCGTGTTTCACATATAAAGAAAAAAAGTTGGATTTCACTGATCTGTTTGACTGACTGACTGTCTGCCTCTCTCTCTCTCTCTCTCTCTCTCTCCCACCTTCTCAAACATATTTTCATTTTCTGAGATACACTTTATACTGTTTAAAAATAATATTAATACAGCAGATAAAACCTGCCATTTACAATGCTTATATAAATCATTTACAGAGATATTTCCTCAAAATTATATGTTAGGGTGTTGGCACACAATTGCATACAGAGCTTTTTAAACAAACATATTTTAAAAAAAATAGTAGAAAAGGAAGCTAATTGCAAAGCAAATACCATTTCGGTCAATAGACAGATAAGCCTTGGGAATATTTTTATGTACGTATTCTTTGTTTAACAACATGTGCCTTACTATTCCAAACATCTTGGAGAGATGGAAATTACGGTGAATGCATTGTAATCTTAAGAACTGAAACAGATTTTTATGAATTGCATTTAAATTACCACAACACTTAGATTTTGGCAGAACATATCTTTGGAATTCATAGGATTACACTATATTTAGTCCAACAAAAGATTCCAAGATTATAAAGCAACAAAGTGACTCATCTTGATTTCACACATTATCTATAATATAAATTGGACATGGGCTATTTTTGTATTCTTTCTTGTCTTGAGGTTCACAGCCAAGTGGCTGGGGGGATTTGTGTGAAATTTGTGGAGACAGGTGCATAGATTGGAATGCGGTTTGTAGTTTTTCCCTAACCCCCATACTTAGCGAGAAAATCAATTAAAACTTTTTCTAATGGAATTTCCCTCTTTCTTCTGCCATTAAAACAACCAGTTGCTTAGAAGCTGTTTTCTGACGGGGTGGGGTCAGGAAATTTTCATATAGTTGGAAGCTCCAATCGAAACAGGGGACCCGAAATGATAAGGTTGACAAACACTGTTTTCTCTAATGAACTGGAATATTTATGATTTGAATTTCATCCAAATTGGAGATTGAGAATTTTAATAAAGGTTCTTTCCTTCTTTACACACCCTAAGAAAAATTCTAATCATGAATTTTTATAAGAAAAAAGTGTCCTAAGCCAAAGAGAGCATACATGTCAAATTTGGTGAAATTTGGTTGAAAATTGTAGGAGTAGAAGTGGCTCACAAAACACACACACAGACAGACAGACAACTCGCCTTTAATATATAAGATCATTGACCCCAGTGTTTAACTGGTACTTATTTTATGACCCCCTGAAAAGATGAAAGGCAAAGTCAACCTTGGCAGAGTTTGAACTAAGAACACAAAGTCGGATGAAATACCATGAAGTATTCTGCTTGGCATGCTAATTGGTTCTTCCAGCTTGCCAACTAAAGAATCAGTAATATGTAAATCTTCCAAAATAGCTACGAAATTGTCTTGACTTTTCTGTAATGTAAGGAGAAGTGGCAAAAAAAAAAAAAAGGAGAAATGTTAATCATCATAAAAAAACTAGAAGTATAAATCCAAATATTTCCAAAGTTCCATGGAATGAAATGAATAATAGAATAAATTTTCTTTTGCAGGTAACATTATAAGACGATTGTATACCTATCCCTGATAGCCAGTACCTGCAATCTGGGAATGGAATGATCTACCAATTATCAAAACAAAATTCTTTCATGCCCATGAAGGGCCTCTGTGTGCTTGTTTGACCTGGTTTCAACTCTGAACATCCTACTCTTTTTACTCTCTTTTACTTGTTTCAGTCATTTGACTGCGGCCATGCTGGAGCACCGCCTTTAGTCGAGCAAATCAACCCCGGGACTTATTCTTTGTAAGCCCAGTACTTATTCTATCGGTCTCTTTTGCCGAACCACTAAGTGACGGGGACATAAACATACCAGCATCGGTTATCAAGCAATGCTAGGGGGACAAACACAGACACACAAACACACACACATATATATGTATATATACATATACACGACAGGCTTCTTTCAGTTTCCGTCTACCAAATCCACTCACAAGACATTGGTCGGCCCGGGGCTTTGGCAGAAGACACTTGCCCAAGATTCCACACAGTGGGACTGAACCCGGAACCATGTGGTTGGTTAGCAAGCTACTTACCACACAGCCACTCCTGCGCCTGTTTTTTTTTTTTTAACATATCAGGGAATACATTATCCAATGTGTCCTTCCTTTTTATTAAATGGTAGACTATTATTTAAGGGAGAGATACAGCTGTTATTTCTCGGAAACTGAGTGACTGTATAGACAGTTCCTCATTAGTTTGTTGCAGTAAATGTTGTTGAGAATTAAGGCCTTAAAACTTTACTGTAACATTCATTCTAGGTCACACATAGTTATGGGATGTCAATAATTGGTTGGGCTCACTGATAAGACTATGATCAGCAGAAGGGAGATTAGCAACTAGGTTGCTAAAATTAATGTCTCGTGATATCATGGAAGGGTTTGCCTCATTGCCAAGGCTGAGGTCATATGAATAATTTGGATTGAGTACTCAGAAGAAATGAAATAGCAGCTGTAAAATTGTAAATGGTTGTATTTGAAAACATTAAATACATAAGGCGCAGGAGTGGCTGTGTGGTAAGTAGCTTGCTAACCAACCACATGGTTCTGGGTTCAGTCCCACTGCGTGGCATCTTGGGCAAGTGTCTTCTGCTATAGCCCCGGGCCGACCAATGCCTTGTGAGTGGATTTGGTAGACGGAAACTGAAAGAAGCCTGTCGTATATATGTATATATATATGCGTGTGTGTGTTTATGTGTCTGTGTTTGTCCCCCCTAGCATTGCTTGACAACCGATGCTGGTGTGTTTACGTCCCCGTCACTTAGCGGTTCGGCAAAAGAGACCGATAGAATAAGTACTGGGCTTACAAAGAATAAGTCCCGGGGTCGATTTGCTCAACTAAAGGCGGTGCTCCAGCATGGCCGCAGTCAAATGACTGAAACAAGTAAAAGAGTAAAAGAGAGAGTAATTGGTTGGGCTCACTGATAAGACTATGATCAGCAGAAGGGAGATTAGAAGGTTGGCTAGGTTGCTAAAATTAAGGTCTCGTGATAGCATGGAAGGGTTTGCCTCATTGCCAAGGCTGAGGTCACATGAATAATTTGGATTGAGTACTCAGAAGAAATGAAATAGCAGCTGTAAAATTGCAAATGGTTGTATTTGAGAACATTAAATACATAAGGTATTTCTAAAATGTCACAGATAATATGCATTCTAATATGGATTTATGTGTGTGTGTGTGTGTGTGTCTGTGTGTGTGTACAGAAGACACATGTGCACACAGACTATCCATACCATAGCCAAAAGTTCACATTTTATATCTACATAATTTATAACATACATTTACACATACACACACACACACACAGCCACCACTATTACTATCACCGAAACTACGCACTACAACCAACATAAATATCAATACCTCTACTACAACTACTACCGCCACTACCTTGATCACAAACACCAGCGCTGGCTGTTATCGCTTCTGTCATCATCACCAACTGCTGGGGTATATGTCAAACTAGATTCCTGCCTCAGATTCAATTGAGAGGTTGAGAAAAAGTTCAAACCGTGTATTGCAATTACTGTATGCAATCGCACATAATTTGAGAAGCAGTATAGCGTTATGATATTGAAATTGTATTTCCTGCTTTCTAGCTTGACACACGATGCTCTCCTTCAGTAGAACAGGAATTGAGTTATTGCAACTTCCTTCCACTTTGACAGAATTCATTCCTTATTTTTTAGGCACTTTCTATGTGTGTGTGTGTGCGTGCGTGTATATATATATATATATATTTCTATGTAAAAATGTATCTATATGTTAATGTATTTATGTATGTATCCTTTGTATGATTCTGTATGCATTTCTCTCTCTTATATATATATGTCTATATCATTATCATTTAATGTCTGTTTTCCATACTGGCATATATGTGTGTGTGTGTGCATAAAAAAACAAAAAAACCATCCGCCTTGGCTGGCTTCCGTGCCGCTGGCACGTTAAAAGCTCAAACCGATCGTGACCGATGCTGCCCCCCCCCCCTGGCACCTGTGTAGGTGGCACGTAAAAAGCACCCACTACACTCGCGGAGTGGTTGGCGTTAGGAAGGGCATCCAGCCGTAGAAACTCTGCCAGATCAGACTGGAGCCTGGAGCAGCCCCTGGCTTCCCAGACTCCGGTCAAACCGTCCAACCTGTGCTAGCGCGGAAAACGGACGTTAAACGATGATGATGATGATGATGATGATCTGTGTGCATGTGTGTAGGCCCTCATGTTTACATGCATATGTATTCGTGGGTTTTTTCTTCTGTTTATGTCATATTTTATAACAACTGTGTTTTATATTTCAGTTTCAGTTCCTGATGAAAGGCTTCAATGAAATAATTTGTCTTGAAAAGTCTTTGATCACAGTCATGCTCAATGAGAGCTAACTTAGAGCTAAAAAACAATAACAACAACAACAACAACAACTACTACTACTCCTTTCTACTATAGGCACAAGGCCTGGAATTTTGGGGGAGTGGATAAGTTGATTGCATTGATCCCAGTGTGTAACTGGTACTTATTTCATTGACCCTGAAAGGGTGAAAAGCAAAGCTGACCTTGGTAGAATTTGAACCCAGAACGTAAGGATGGATGAAATGCCGCTAAGCATTTCACCCGATGTGTTACTGATTCTGCCAGCAGGCTGCTTTACTACTACTAATAATAATAACCATAGTAGTGTCAAATTTTGGTTGGCACAAGATCAGCAATTTAACAGGAGGAGTTTAGTCCACTACATCAACCCCAGTATTCAGTCGGTATCTATCTTATCAATCATGGAAGGGGGGAAAGGCAAAGTAGTCCTTGGCAGGATTTGAACTCAGAACATAAAGAGTCAGAAGAAACGCCAGGTATTTTGTCTGACATTCTAACAATTCTGCCAGCTTGTTGCCTTCACTATTAATAATAATAATAATCCTTTCTGCTATAAGTACAAGGCCTGAAATTTTAAGGGAGGGGGCTTGTTGGTTAAATCACCCCCAGTGCTCAATTGGTACCTATTTCCTCCCCCGCCCTCTAAAGGATGGAAGCAAAACTGATTTCGTCGGAATTTGAACTTCGAATGTAAAGACAGGATAAGAATTTTGATCGAAATGCTAATGATTCTGCTAGCCCACTGCCCTACTACTACTCCTTTCTACTAAAGGCACAAGGCTTGAAATTTTTGTGGGAGGGAAATAGTTGATTACATCGACCCCTAGTAGTTGACTGGTACTTTTCTTTTATCACTGTTGGTAAGATGGAACTCTGAACCTAACAATTAAATACAAGGTAGTTTGTCTAGCGTGAAGGCACATGGCTCAGTGGTTAGAGTGTTGAGCTTACAAACGTGAAGTTGTAATTTCGAATCCTGGACCAGGCTGCGTGTTGTGTTCTTGAGCAAGACACTTTATTTCATGTTGCTCAAGTTCACTCAGCTGTAGAAATTAGTTGCGTCGTCACAGGTGCCAAGCTGTATCTGTTGAACCAAAAGGTGATTATCAATGAAATGATAAATAATATGTAAATTAATCATGCTTCTGTCTAGGAAATCATCCACAATAGATATAGCTTTAGTTAAGTTTAAGATGGATCTCAAAACAACTCCTAAAGTTGCACACAGAAAATCATTTTGAAATCAGCCAACAACTTTTGAATTGTTAAGTACTGTGTGAGACCATGAGGCCATGAGGAAAATAAAATATCATTTGCTGGTGACAATTTTTATAAATGTATTCAAAATAGCATGAGGTTTTAAAAGGACAAAACCAAATAATATGCCATAGAATTTCTAAAAACATTGCTGTGGAAAAGTAATTGCCAGTGCTAACAACAAAAGTGCAATGTGAAAGACACACAAACCAAAACATGCAAAGATATACATATGCATATATTCAAATGCATATGCACACAAGATATGCAAGCATGCTTGCACAACTGTTCACCTACACACAGATACATGGAGACGCATGATATCAGGTATCCGAATGTACACATATTCTTGTACAATTAAAATGCCTCGTCTTAATCATGACACTCAAACTGAGGGGGATCAGTGTGAATATAATGTCAAAGTATTTTATTGTTTCAAATATCAGAGAGAAAGAGGAGAGTTGCAGTTATGTAACTAATTCGCCTGAGAAGTAGAAGCAGAGCACAGTACAATTACAGAATTGTATAGTATAGGAAAGATGATGACAAAAAGCATGAGACAGACAGATAGCTGGACAGATATGTTAAATATCTAATTTGCCAAGCTGTTCTTCTTTAGGCATTTTCAATATTGAAAGCTCATGAGCAGAATTTTTTTTTTATGTCACTAGAAGCAGAGAAATCAAAGACAAAAACAAAACCAATGGTAATGTATGGCAGACAACTACAGCTATTAAATGATGCCAAGTAGACCAGTACAAGTAGTCAAAAGGCTTTGAAGTTGAGGTCATTTTTCTGTATGAACAGCACACTGTCAACTGAACTAATTTCAATTTAGTCCTAAGATATATACTGGGTTTGAGAGGTGGATATGGAGGGTATAGCTGAAACACTAGAAAAAGCAGTGAAATCTCCCTCAAATCGCACCTTGCAATCTTAAGAGATCGTTTATTGGATAATGTCTAGAGGAAAGGAAGTGGGTGGGAATAAAAATGGGATTGCCAGAGTGGGAATGGCTTTTGATATAGGTCAGCTCTTGCATGACTCACCTAGGGCTAAATAACAATAACAATAATCTGACTCACTCTATGTGTGCATGAACATGTGTGTATTTGTGTTATCTTACTCTTTTACTTGTTTTCAGTCATTTGACTGCGGCCATGCTGGAGCACCACCTTTAGTCGAGCAAATTGACCCCAGGACTTAGAATAAATACTAGGCTTACAAAGACTATCGGCCTCTTTTTGCCGAACAGCTAAGTTACAGGGACGTAAACACACCAGCATTGGTTCTCAAGCGATGTTGGGGATGGGGGGACAAACACACACACACATATATACAATATATATGACAGGCTTCTATCAGTTTCCGGCTACCAAATCCACTCACAAGGCATTGGTTGGCCTGAGGCTATAGTAGAAGACACTTGCCCAAGGTGCCATGCAGTGGGACTGAACCCAGAGCCATGTGGTTGGTAAGCAAGCTACTTACTACACAGCCACACCTGCGCCTATATCTTGTACATGTGTAATGTATGTGTTAATAGAGATGTGATCTCAGAAAAAATGCCACCAACTACAGAAAAGCATCTAACTTTTACTCTACAGTTTATGTTACAGAGAAACAATTCTTAAAATTTATAGACTTGCTTAACCCTTTAGCATTTAAACCTGCCATATCCGGCCAAAACATTCTACCAGTTTTATTATCAAACTGACCGGATCTGGCCTCTCACACCAACCCTACAATATTATTCTAAAAATTAACAGTTACCTCTTCTGAATCTCAAAGCTACAACATAATGCATGATTATGGCACCTGTGCCGGTGGCACGTAAAAAGTACCCGCTACACTCACGGAGTGGTTGGCATTAGGAAGGGCATCCAGCTTTAGAAACACTGTCAGATCAGACTTGAGCCTGGTGCAGCCTCCTGGCTTCCCAGACCCCGGTCGAACCGTCCAACCCGTGCTAGCACGGAAAACGGACGTTAAACGATGATGATGATGAATGAGAATAAATAAGCAATACTTCTGACAGAAAAACTGTGAATGCGAAGGGGTTAAATCTGCCATGGGCCCTAACACTCAATTCAGTTTCCATGAGGTGTGACAGACAACACTCCACTGCCGAACAGGTTGCTGGTGCATTACAGGGTTAACTTTCTAGTTATTGCCATAACTCCTTTACAGTTGAGTGAACTGGACCAATGTGAAATGAAGAGTTTTGCTCAAGAACAACATACATCGCTTGGATTGAGAATCAAAACCATGATATGATTGTGAGTGCAACATTTTAGCCATCAGATCATGTCCCTTCAACTTATAGCAGTGAGAAAATGAGGCTGTGTGATTTTTATTCATTTTTATTTAATTAATAATTGTAGGGCAATAATGATGGATGGAAGCACTCCGTTGGTTACCACAACGAGGGTTCCGGTTGATCCGATCAACGGAACAGCCTGCTCCTGAAATTAACGTTTAAGTGGCTGAGCACTCCACAGACACGTGCACCCTTAACGTAGTTCTCGGGGATATTCAGCGTGACACAGAGAGTGACAAGGCCGGCCCTTTGAAATACAGGTACAACTGAAACAGGAAGTAAGAGTGAGAGAAAGTTGTGGTGAAAGAGTACACCACCATCCCCTGCCGGAGCCTCGTGGAGCTTTAGGTGTTTTCGCTCAATAAACACTCACAACGCCCGGTCTGGGAATCGAAACCGCGATCCTACGACCGCGAGTCCGCTGCCCTAACCACTGGGCCATTGCGCCTCTACTAGGGCAATAATGATATAGCTGTACTCATAACAAGGTTTGAAATTGCTTTGAAAAGTACAGAAATTTTTATGGTTTGGAGAAACAATAGTTCTATGTTCATAGTCATTGGAGGAGCTTCAAGACCAGGGAGGTCATTGTGATTAATATTCTACAACAGTTGCAAGTCTGTGACTGCAGGAGAAACATGCGCCTTGATCTCTCCCTTCCTCCAGGGTCGTATCCTAAGGGATTCAATGTTTTAGGAGGAAGGACCAGGAGCACAACTAGGTCTTACTTTGCAATGTGTATCTGGGATTATTCAGTAATGTGAATATTTCTGTCTTTCAGTTTATGTTCACATTTTGGTAACAACAGTATTTATGGCTAAACATTACTGAATATAACCATTTTCATGCTAACTCACATAAAACCATTTCTAGTTTTACAATACAAATTTCCTATATTACAATGATGTAAATTAAAACCCCGCTTCATAATTTAATATTAATTTCTTTACTACCCACAACGGGCTAAACATAGAGGGGACAAACAAGGACAGACAAAGGGATTAAGTCGATTACATCGACCCCAGTGCGTAACTGGTACTTAATTTATCAACCCCGAAAGGATGAAAGGCAAAGTCGACCTCGGCGGAATTTGAACTCGGAACGTAACGACAGACGAAATACTGCTACGAATTTTGCCCGGCGTGCTAACGTTTCTACCAGCTCGCCGCCTTCATAATTTAATGCTGATTTATGTTCCAGACATTAGCTTAATAATGACAAAGTTTATTTACTAAATTCATCATTACTATTAAAATTAACTGAAACCAAAAGCAGTATATTTCAACAGAAATATAGGAACAAAATAGTTAATTATCATCATCATCAGAGTTTTTACAGCTGCATTCTCTGCTTACATGGGTCAGATGGAATTTCCCATTATCATGTGATGTCAGGACAAGAAAGCACACACATACACACACACGACCGGTTTCTTTTCACATATACTGATCTGATCAGGACAGGTCTATAGAAGACTCTTGCCCAATGTGCTACACAGAATCAGGATGTACTGCATGTATCCCATATAAGAAGTTGCTAAAGGGGTTGACATTAGGAAGGGTATCAGGACATACAAAAATACTACCTCAAAAAGTCCCATCCAAATCATAGAAGCATAGGAAAATGAGAGTAAAAATTTTAATGTTGAATATACACATAAAACAATTTTTTTTGTACAAAATAACAAACAAAGTTCTCAAAAGTGCAGGATAGCCATGTAGCCATACATGAAGGATCAAGCTACCCCACTACCCAGTGAAGACCATAAAACAGTATGTTCAAAGTATCAAGGTTATTTCAGTGATTGTGTGACACGATGCACTGTTTTCCACTCCCATACTAAAGAGAGTAGCATGACACAGCAGCAAATTTCCTGTGACAGGAAAAGTTGCTAGAATATGTAATAAACTCCAGGTCACATGTTACTGAACATTAGTTTTTAAAAGCATGCCTTTTTCTTCATTTATGTTCCTGAAATCAATATCTCCTACTTCAGTTTGTGTTTCACAGATGCAAACATGCTGAATTTTTAACAACAGCAAAGGTAGCTATTTTTATTTATTTATTTACAACATATATTATTCTACCTGGATGGATACCTTTAGTAGTTCCTGTTGTCATTTAGATCAGGTTAAATTCAATCAAGCAAACCTATGATGAAAGGTGTTTTGGTAGTGATTATATCTTACTAAGGGTATTTAGGACTACATTATCCATTGTGCTGTAACCCAACCATTTTTTAAAGACAAGTATTGAGTGTGATTTGAGGGATATTTGGTTGCTGTTTTTATCTAGTTGGGTAACCCCCATTGTTATTTCTATCAGGTTATCCCAGAAGTTCTGTCTGAATTTTGAATAAAGAAAACAAGTGATCAAATGTTGTATTTAATTGAAATTTAATCATCAATGTACTTTCCCTGATTATCTCTGACTTCCTTCCATCTATTTACAAGCATTTTAATCCCACCAATGCAAAACTCTTTTGGTTTCAAAGCGAAGAACTCTGAAATGTCAGTTTCGACCTCCTCCTGGCTTGCGAAAGCTATGTCCCCCCGAATGATCTGTAAACTACGAAACAAATGGTAGTTAAGGCTCAATTGCTATTCTGACCCAGTCTTATGAACATGTAGAAACTCACTGATACACTTGGCATCCTGTTTAGTAACTGTTTTTTTTTTGTTTTTGTTTTCCAGTCTTGGCAAATGCCACTTAAATTTAAATTCCTAAACATTATCTGAAGTTATCTAAGGTTAGTTTATCTTTCAAATACATTGTGAATCTAACATGTATTATCTTTGCCAAATTCACAGCCTTACCTTGTTTAAATGGCTGTAATTCCTAAACATTATCTAAAGTTATCTAACATAAACTTATTTTTTGAGCACTTAGTGAATTAGTTTATTTTTGTCAATTTCACTGCCTATCTTTTTACTCTGATGATGTCACATTTTACAACAAGAAAAAAATATATATAAAATTATTCTAATAGTTGTACATGGTAAAAGCAAATGATATATAACTAGCGGTAGAACATAAAACTTCAGCTAAAGTATTTCAGAGCAATCTGGTAACCTTTTCTGAACTTAGCAGAAGTCTGTATTAGTTGTTTTAACATTTCAACAAGCTAGGTACCTCAATCTATCAACAGATGGTATGACTACTGCTAAATGTATTTTTGCATGAAGTTCTAAAGCAAAATGGTAACGTCAGCTTTTGTATGTCTTTTCAGAATAAAGGTATGAGATAATTAAAATTAATAAGGTTAATTCTTTTCAACAGAAACGAGTTGTATTTTGTTGGACAACAGAGAAGTAAATCAGTTCTGACAAAGTTGGCTTTAAAGTTGAGTCGAAATAAATTTCTGCTTTCCAAAATTGTGATTCCTGCTATAAATCCACTATTCTACTTTCTACCATACAGCAGCTATTGGACACGAAAGGCTGCAAAAATAATTTATTGATGCATTGGGAAGCCTTTGAACATTTTTGCATAATAAATATTTTATTAGATTGCTGTGGTTTTATTTGACTCACTGCGATATCATTGAGAGATGTGGCATGTTTTATTTACATTAATACAAATAATAATAATAATAATAATACGGCTCATGTACTGAGAAGAGCACTATCGCTGTGAAAATAACATCCATCCATGAATTTATTTATTTATTAATTTTTAAATACATATTTTATCTGTGAATTTGCGAGTGTAATCTGGGAATGCATACAATGCCCTTCTCTGCCCTAGGTATATGGAAAACACTCGGCGAGAAACGGAAGAAAATTGGAAGAAAGAAGGAAAAAATATGATGATGATAATAATAATAATAATAATAATAATAATAATAATAAATGAATAAATAAAAATAGCAATTTATTGTGGAAAGATCTGTATTTCAGATGATTTGTTTCTTGTAAAAATAAAACGGTCTATATTCATCATCATAATGATGGACAATATTGAAAGTTCAAAATTAGATTATAATTTAATTAGTGATTAACGCAATAGAGCACTCATATAATGTAGCTATCTATATCACAGACATTAAGATATCTGTTTTAAAAATGACCTTTATTACATTAAAAGGCCAAGTTCACAACACCGAGGAAGGCATTTTAAACTTAAAAATACAGTGATATGATCTGTAACAAACATCAGTTTATTTATAAACTAGTTTCCTTCTGTGTAACAAACATCAGTTTATTTATAAACTAATTTCCTTGTGTGTATTTTCTGGTGTAATGTTCCCGCTTTATTAATCCACAGAGAATATGTCAATATATTTGAAAACAGACACAAAACTCATTATCTATAGCAGAGCGGTGAGTCAAACTAAATATATTACTGATAATAATAGTAATAATAATAATGATAATAATAAACTTAATTTAATCATCTGCACATTTTCCCCTCATATTCTACATTTCACCGACCACTTTTCAAAACATAAGCCTATTTTAATGACACTCCTACCAATCCTTATATAGTATTACCATTAACTAACCACATTTTCTTTTACATATCTTTTAGTCAGGCAGAGATCAAGACTTCCAACAGAGCTCAAAGCCTGGTGGGAGGAAGGTATTTTCAAACTGAAGACATAGTCTAAATGCTTTACAACATGGTACAAATTAGACTCCTTTAAACACACCCAAAGACAAGTTAATTCTACCAACCATGAAAGTCTGTATTTTATAAAACAGAATCCGAAGAGACAGGTGGTGGTCTGTTTTGGCATGACTTTTATTAGTCAGAAAAATCAACAGAAAGAGTACAGCACAATTATTATGGTGAGTGGAAAACCCAATGTTTCAAAGTCCTGCTCCAGGGAAAAGTTGATAAGGAGGTCTACATTAAAAAAAAAAAATTTGAGCGAGGTCGTTGCCAGTACCGCCTGACTGGCCCATGTGCTGGTGGCATGTAAAAGCACCCACTATACACTAGGAGTGGTTGGCATTAGGAAGGGCATCTAGCTGTAGAAACTCTGCCAGATCAAGACTGGAGCCTGGTGCAGTCATCTGCTTCGCCCGCCCACAGTCAAACCGTCCAACCCATGCTAGCATGGAAAATGGACGTTAAATGATGATGATGATAAATAAGTTGCATTTGTACATTAATTGTACCCCATATTATGCCCCAATTCCCGCAAAAAGTTGGTACAAAATATTTTATGATTGAAAATATACATAGTGGATGAGACTACAAACAACAGAAATTCTTTCAAATTACATTATGTGTTAATTGTTATTGTCAATTAGATGAAATATAATAATAAAATAAATTATGAACAAGGTCATGGAATAGCTGATTAGCCTCTACATACTTAATAAAGGACTGCAAATGATAACATTGAAATATGTTTTTAGCAAATCTTTTGATGGTATTACTATAATCCGTCTGTCTGTCCTTGTTTGTCCCCTCTGTGCTTAGCCCCTTGTGGGTAGTAAAGAAATAGGCATTACTATAACAGACTGAGTAATAACGGAATATGGTAAGGGAATCTATTGTTGGGTAGACTGATCCGTACAGTTCTGAATCCTGGTTGAATCCATTCTCTTGTGATAGTAATCATCATCATCATCGTTTAACGTCCGTTTTCCATGCTAGCATGGGTTGGACGGTTCGACCGGGCTCTGGGAAGCCAGGAGGGTGCACCAGGCTCCAGTCTGATCTGGAAGTGTTTCAACAGCTGGATGCCCTTCCTAACGCCAACCACTCCGTGAGTGTAGTGGGTGCTTTTTACGTACCAGGGGAGGCTGGCAATGGCCACGATCGGTTGGTGTTTTTTACGTGCCACTGGCACATGAAAAAGACATCAATATAATAACTTTGTATTCACCTCAAAATTAAAACAAAGCCTGGCCTATAACAGATAACTTTGGAAGTATATATTTGTAGCCATGGAAAATATCAAGAAATAAGGCATACATTGAATGTATATAATTTATCAAATTCTTTGGTTCTTATACAAAATGATAAAATGAATACTAATTTTCAAAAGGAAAATAATAATTGACATGAAATAAAACAAATTTCTCAGTTTTTTAACTCCTCCCACCACTACTGTTACTTACTCCTTCCTTCTCTCCACTCACCTTGCACCCCTTATTTTAACTCTCTCTTCATCTATTTGTTACTCTCTCTCTATACACTGTAAGGTCCGACTGGAAAAACTAACCAATTAACATTTATATGAGCTATTATTATATAGAGATACATAGGGAATTTTCTTTTATATAATTAGATTGCCTTTATAAGCAATATGAACATCGAACCAAATATCAATGGAAACAGTAGTTGTGATACCTGTGCTGGTGACACATAAAAAGCACCATCCGAACGTGGCCAAGCACCATCCGAACGTGGCCGTTGCCAGTGCAGCCTCCACTGGCTTCTGTGCCGGTGGCACATAAAAAGCACCATCCGAACGTGGCCGATGCCAGCACCGCCTTGACTGGCTTCTGTGCCGGTAGCACATAAACAAAAAAGCACCAACCGATCGTGGCCGATGCCAGTCTCATCTGGCTCCTGTGCAGGTGGCACGTAAAAAGCACCCACTACACTCGCGGAGTGGTTGGCGTTAGGAAGGGCATCCAGCTGTAGAAACACTGCCAGACCAGACTGGAGCCTGGGGCAGCCCCTGGCTCCCCAGACCCCGGTCGAACCGTCCAACCCGTGCTAGCGCGGAAAACGGACGTTTAAACGATGATGATGATGATGATGATGATATATAGAATGAACAGGTAAGATCCAGAGTTGCTTAAGAGGGAAAATACTTAGTAGTGCTCAAATGATTTGAACTTTTGTTCATTTGCATCATTATCTCCACACACATATATATGCATATCTACTGGCTCATTATAAATTATGACCATTTCATTTTTTTTTTTTTCTATCATTTACTTTTCAGATCCCCCAAAACTGATGGGAAGAAAGAAAGAGAATTTTCCAAACTGGAAAACTGGTCTGAAATCTTGCAACAGAGTGTGAACTTTACCAAAGACACTCAAAGTGCCAGGTAGTGGCATTAAACTGGGCAATGGATTAATCCTACTCCTAACACCCAAGAACTCAGAACTGAAAGAAGAGCCAAGATGAATATCACAAAGCATTTCATCAAATGCTTAAATAAATTAAACCAATTCTCCAAATTGGTACTGTATGTAGAAGCTCTCTTGCTGATCAGAGCTGGCCTGGGGCTAAACAACAATAATAGACAACGCATGTGTACAACAAGCTTCCCGACTAAACTAGACTCAAACATGTTACAGCCAGATTGCAAGGCCTTGTCTTGTACCTACCTTATTTCTTTATTGCCCACAAGGGGCTAAACATAGAGGGGACAGACAAAGGGATTAAGTCGATTACATCGACCTCAGTGCATAACTGGTACTTAATTTATCGATCCCGAAAGGATGAAAGGCAAAGTCGACCTCGACGGAATTTGAACTCAGAATGTAACGGCAGACGAAATACCTATTTCTTTACTACCCACAAGGGGCTAAACACAGAGAGGACAAACAAGGACAGACAAAGGGATTAAGTCGATTATATCGACCCCAGTGCGTAACTGGTACTTATTTAATCAATCCCAAAAGGATGAAAGGCAAAGTTGACCTCGGCGGAATTTGAATTCAGAACATAACGGCAGACGAAATACTACTAAGCATTTTGCCTGGCATGCTAATGTTTCTGCCAGCTTGCCTTGTCTTGTACCTACCTTATCTACCTATCTATATGCATATATACACACAACTAACAAATACTAATCGATAACCACTTTTTGTTTTGATTTGTCTTTTTTTTATTCTTTGCTCTGTATTTTTTAAGAAACCATTCTGGTCATGCAGAACATCAACTTGCTTGGAAACAGGTAAGAGTTGTAGAGTGGAAAAGCACTTGGCTGTAGAAAATCTGCCTTAGCAAATTTTGTCTGACAGGGCTGTTGCCAGCGCCGCCTCGACTGGCCTCGTGCCAGTGGCATGTAAAAAGCACCATCAATTCGTGGCCATTGCCAGCCTCGCCTGGCCCCCATGCCGGTGGCACGTAAAAAGCACCATCCGAACGTGGCCGTTTGCCAGCTCCGTCTGGCACGTAAAAAGCACCCACTACACTCACGGAGTGGTTGGCATTAGGAAGGGCATCCAGCCGTAGAAACACTGCCAGATCAGACTGGGCCTGATGCAGCCTTCTGCCTTCACAGACCCCAGTTGAACCGTCCAACCCATGCTAGCATGGAAAGCGGACGCTAAATGATGATGATGATGATGATGATGAGGAAAAGTGGACATTAAATGAAAACAGTATGCATATTTAAATACATATGCAGTATTATAAACCATCTTTATCTTTTATCTTTTACTTGTTTCATTCATTAGACTGTGGCCATGCTGGAGCACTGCCTTTAAGGATCTAGTCAAACAAACTGACTCCAGTATTATTATTTTTTTTTAAGTCTAGTACTCATGCTACTGGTCTCTTTTTGTAGAACCTTTATGTTATAGGGATGTAAACAAACCAACACCATTTGTCAAATGGTGGTGGGAGGTAAACACAAAGACACACAGACATCTTTTCTACTGTAAATGCAGTGAATTTGTCTTTAGAAATTGAAACATCACAAACATATTTTAACTAACCTAAAGTTCACACACACACACACACACACCACAGGCTACTATCAGTTCCTGCCTACCAAATCCAATCACAAGGCTTTGGTTGGCCTGGGGGTTATAGCAGACTTGCTCAAAGGGTCACACAGAGGGACTGAACCCAGAACCATATAGTACCTATAATCATCATAACTAAATACAAATTGCAAAAAAAAAAAAAAAAAAGTAGTTTAAATTATAAATTCAAGGCCACAACAGGCAAAAATAAAAGAAAGAATGATTTCTTAAATACAAAATAATAGAAAAAAAAATGAATTTTTTTTTTAGGCAAATTAAAACGAAAAGTGGTGAGTAGTAGTAGTGTTCACTGGTTATGTTTTGATTACTTACATAATAGCTTCAAGGAAGGTCACTTGTTATAAGGCAGCAACAAAAGTTATAACCACTTGTCCAACTTCCAGTTACGACGACAGTTGCTAAAGGGATTTTAGATATCATCTATTAAAATTACTTAGCAAATAACATCAGTAGGGAATTAAATAGGACAGTACACATCAGGCCATTTCTTTTGAATATGAAGGCTGCTTGTTAAGTGGTTTTACTCTTTGGGGAGCTTAAGGCGGCAAGCTGGCAGAAACGTTAGCACGCCGGGCGAAATGCGTAGCCGTATTTCGTCTGTCGTTACGTTGTGAGTTCAAATTCCGCCGAGGTCGACTTTGCCTTTCATCCTTTCGGGGTCGATAAATTAAGTACCAGTTACGCACTGGGGTCGATGCAATCGACTTTATACCTATGTCTGTCCTTGTTTGTCCCCTCTATGTTTAGCCCCTTGTGGGCAATAAAGAAATAGGTAAATTGTATCACAGAACTGACTGAACCTCTTGTCTCATAATTTCGGAGTTCAATCTCTGACAAAGCTGTATTTAACTTCTCTTTTCCCATTCCTCTTCATCGTAATTGTTGTTTTAACCCTTTTGTTACTGTATTTATTTTGAGATGCTCTGTTTTGGTTTTTTTCAATTAATTTTAAATATAACAAGAATTTAGAAAAATAACTTAGTTATCATAATGATAACTAGTGTTAGGAATACAATTTGTGACTAAGGTTTGGTGGAAGATTTTAATTCAAAACTTGTGAAAACAAAGATATTTGTACTACAGAACCAGAGGCGGTTTCCACCGGGTTGGTATCGAAAGAGTTACTGTTCACTTTTCTTTGTTTGCATGGGCGGGACAGTGTCTTTTGAGGCAAATTTTTCTATGGCTGGCTATCACCAATCCTTTGAAGAATATTTGAAATGAATGACGCTACTTGAATGACAGTGACGTTCGTTCACAACTATTTGCACGATGCCAAGACAAGGAATCATAAACATACATGCACATACACACACACACACAACAGGCTTCTACCCATATCTACAGTTATCTACAGAATTTGAAATGGCTCTTTGTGAACATTGGGAAATGAACTCTGTCAAACATAGCTGCAGTTAAATTGTGGAACAGGTAAGGAAGGAGAAAGAATGGTTGTAAATTAGTGATGTACAAATATACCAATTGAAAAAAAGTAAACAAACAAAAATCTAACAAGTTGATAGACACTATTAGCTAAGAGATTATTTTCAACAATATCATCATCATCATCATTTAGCGTCCGCTTTCCATGCTAGCATGGGTTGGATGGTTCAACTGGGGTCTGTGAAGCCAGAAGGCTGCATCAGGCCCAGTCTGATCTGGCAGTGTTTCTACGGCTGGATGCCCTTCCTAACGCCAACCACTCCGTGAGTGTAGAGGGTGCTTTTTACATGCCACCTGCCCAGGTGCCAGACGGAGCTGGCAAACGACCACGGACGGTTGGTGCTTTTTATGTGCCAGGCGAGGCTGGCAACGGCCATGAACGGATGGTGCTTTTTACGTGCCACCGGCACGAGGCCAGTCGGGGCGGAGCTGGCAACGGCCATGAATGGATGGTGCTTTTTTATGTGCCACCAGCATGGGGGCCAGCGAGGCTGGCAACGGCCACATTTGGATAGTTCTCTTACGTGCCACTGGCAGGAGGCATGTGACTTAGTGGTTAGAGTGTTGGACTCCTGATTGTAAGATTGTGGTTTTGATTCCTGGACTGGGCATTGCGTTGTGTTCTTGAGCAAAACACTTTATTTCATGTTGCTCCAGTCAACTCAGCTGGCAAAAAAGGAGCAATCCTGTAAAGGACTGACATTCCATCCAGGTGGGCAATATAGGCACCATGTAAACCAGGAAACCAACTCTATGAGTCTATGTAACTTAGGAAGGATCTCTATCTTTTATCCTTTTATAATTATTATTTACCTTGTTACATTAAGCAACTACCCTTTTGTGCAGGCAATACTTTTTTTAATGCTCTGGTTGCAAAATCTATGTACAGAAACTCACACAGCTTAGAGGGTGCACCAATCTCAACAGCTGAGATTAAAAATATAACATTATGTGGAAATTTTACCGGTGAGTGTGTTATATTATAAGGCACAAAAAGAAAATGACTCTCCCCAGACACAACAAAATATGCTTCAACACACAAACACATATAAAGAATCTTGAAAACGAAATTATGTGATGAAATAAACATCAGAGATGCTTTCCTTGATACAGAAACTGTAGGAGCGACATTGCAAGCTCTTCTGACGGTGATTAAAGCTATCAAAATGCTAGAAACCTTCTTGTATCTTCAGTAAGTACCTTAGAGTCACAAGAGTTTTACCCTCGTCTTGCATGCTTCACCTGAATGGACAGTGAGGATTGAACTGGTTTTAGCTACTATGGCTATTTTGGAAAGCTGCCAGTGGTCAGGAATAATAATGTGAAATTTATATATTGAAAGCAAGTGCACAAATGTGTTCATAGCTCAATGATTGAAATCAGCAAAAGAAAAAAAAAAAATCATGTACTTAAATGCTTTTAGATTTTTTTTTATAATTAGAAATAAGCAACATTTTGAAAGAATTATATTTTATCTGCCACTTTATCAGGACAATGAATTCTATCTAAATGTGATAATTGTCAGCAATTTAATGTCCAGTTTTCTATGCTTATATAGGTCAGATGGAATTCCTTGAGGCAGATTTCATATGGCCAGATGCCCTTCCTGTTGCAAACCCTTACATGTTTCCAAGTAAGATTATATTTTTCTCATATCCAAACATATTTTTGTGGAATATTTTTGTAGAAATAAGCAACATTTTGAAAGAATTATATTTTATCTGCCACTTTTTCGGGACAATGAATTCTATCTAAATGTGATAATTGTCGGCAATTTAATGTCCAGTTTTCTATGCTTGTATAGGTCAGATGGAATTCTTTGAGGCAGATTTCATATGGTCAGATGCCCTTCCTGTTGCAAACCCTTACATGTTTCCAAGTAAGATTATATTTTTCTCATATCCAAACATATTTTTGTGGAAGATTATAAATTAATGACACATATTGGTAAGATGGTGGTGCTCACAACTATCATGACATGTCAAGATAAGGAAACATAAAACACTCATACAAATATGTACATATGAGAGACTTCGTTCAGTTTCCATGCACCAAATCCACTCGAGGTTTCGGTTGGCACAGGATAATAAACTGAACCACAAAAGAAATGTTGCACAAATGGTAAATAGAAACCAGTTTATTAACAGACAGCCATAGCATTGATTGAAGAGTGATAATTAAAAAACTGTTATTTCTTAATGATAAAGCACCATTTCCTGAAACATGTTTGATGTCACATGGTGTCATGTGATGATGAAGCATACTGGATCCAAAGAAATGAACTCAATATCTCGTGACCACAGTTGGTGTTGATTACCACCAGGCATCTTCTGTACATTGAACGCACCAAACGAATGAGGCCATGGGGATAGCAGCCCACATTCTGTTAAAACTTGCAGCGAGTTGTGCCAGGGTTGTTGGCTTTGGACGGATGTCATTTAGCCTTCTTTAGATTTTGTCCCACAGGCGCTCTATGGGGTTCAAGTCCAGACTGTCTAAAAATGTGATAAAAATGTGATAATCTCACTATCATGTGTGAAACAAATAATCTTTTGTAGTTCAGTATAACAGAAAATACTTTCTCAATGTATCACAGAGTGTGACAAAACCAAAAACTATGTAGTTAGGAAGCAAACTACTTAATCATGGAACCATGCACAAAAACCATTCACCTGAAAGGTTGAAGCTGAGTAATTCATTCATTATTTTTTTTTTCGTGAAGAAACAATTTGGTATTTGAAGAAAAAACAAGAAAACATCATAACTCTTGGTAACAAACTGCCTTGATCTGCCCTTAGTTTAAAGAGTGATCTAAATTAAAACATTCCAATAAAATTTATGTTAGCTTATGCCCCAAATACCACCTTAATTATAACAAAATTATTTCACTAAATTATTCATTATTTTCAAAATTAATTTAAACGAAAGTAGAGTATTTCAATAGAAACATGGTAACAAAAAGTTTGAGAAATATTAAAGTATTTTTTATAATGTTAAACTTTCAAGAACCGAATTCTAAGGACAATTCTTTAAAATAGGGCATCACCATTTTCACCAAACAAACAATTAAAATGGTTAAAAGTAACTCTTTGTTGAGTTATAGATAATTCTTTAGTAAAATCAAGATATCCATTGAATTATACAAACAATAATTTCACAGAAAAATCAATTAAAATCAATTTCTAACAAATCATTTCAGAGTTTCTAATCATACTTCATCAAATTCAGAGCAGCCTTGATATAGAACTCTCACACAAGTGGTTTAGTTGTTATTCAACGACAATTATTAACTCCCAACACTGTATTATCTTACATTTAATGATCAAGAAGGTTACAAGTGTTCTGAAAGAGCAGTACAAAAGAGTCATATGTCAGCAGACCTCCAAGAGGAAGTGGCTTCAAAGAAAGCTCTGTTCAATGTAGCCAGACGTATGCATACATGTGTTTAACTTTTACAAGTTTACATAATTGCGGATGATGATGATGATGATGAATATGTGCGTGTGAGCATGCATTGTATGTTAAATGAAAACAACCAAATGTAACAATATGTGAATGTATATCACGGGACACACAGTGGGTGTGGGTAGATACATATGTGGGTGTGGGTAGATACATATGTGGGTGTGGGTAGATACATATGTGGGTGTGGGTAGATACATATGTGGGTGTGGGTAGATACATATGTGGGTGTGGGTAGATACATATGTGGGTGTGGGTAGATACATATGTGGGTGTGGGTAGATACATATGTGGGTGTGGGTAGATACATATGTGGGTGTGGGTAGATACATATGTGGGTGTGGGTAGATACATATGTGGGTGTGGGTAGATACATATGTGGGTGTGGGTAGATACATATGTGGGTGTGGGTAGATACATATGTGGATCTATGTGAATATTTAAAACTTTCAGGTTGATATGTACTTATTTTGGATCAAGACAACGCAAGAGTGATACTATGACAAGTTTCAAGTGGCCTGTGAGGATAAATTACAGACTGAGTTGAAATAGGGAAGGAAAGAGAGCGAGCGTGAACTATATACATACGTATACATACAGTAATCCCTTGCCATATCGTGGTTTATCTTTTAAGCTTACACCAATTCCTCCGTTGTGTTGTTTTTCATTTATGATAAAATAAATTTATACGAATTCATCATAATCGTTTAATGTCCGCTTTCCATGCTAGCATGGGTTGGACGGTTTGGCTGGGGTCTGGGAAGCCAGGAGGCTGCATCAGGCCCAGTCTGATCTGGCAGTGTTTCTACAGCTAGATGCCCTTCCTAACGCCAACCACTCCGTGAGTGTAGTGGGTGCTTTTTATGTGCCACCGGCACAGGTGCCAGGCGAGGCTGGTAACGGCCACGATTGGTTGGTGCTTTTTACGTGCCACCAGCATGGAGCCAATCGAGGCGGCGCTGGCAACGGCCACGTTACTGTTTCTACTTCATGGATTTTCACTTATCGTGGTGGTGGGGTTGGAATGTAATACCTGCAATAGTAGCGGGATTATTGTATATTATTATCATTTAATGACTGTTCTTCATGCTGGCATGGGTTGGACGGGTTGACAGGAGCCAACGAGACAGAGGACAATGCCAAACCTCAATATTTTTTTCGGCATGGTTTTTATAATTGGGTACCTTTCCCAACACCAACCACATCACAGAAAGCTAGACAGAGAGAGAGACACACAAACACAGAGACATAGAATGTGAAACAAGCCACCATAGAAGGTTGGGGCTTGAATAACTACTATGTTAAATTCACAATGCTACCAAGGAAGCATCAATATGTTTCTTTTCCCCCATCTTTATTCTTATCATTCTTCACAGCTTTGTGAAAAGTAATGTGAGACTTCTTTACACACTGCCAAATCCATTCACAAGACTTTGGTCAATCCAGGGCTATTGCAGAAGACAATTTATCTAAGGAGCCACACAGCAGAACTGAACTCAAAACCACAAAGCTAGGAAGCAAACATCTTAACCACACAGCAATGCTTATTCCTGTTAACCTTGCTTGTGCTTATAGCCACATCTGTACCTATTTATCTATCAATATACATAGCCACACACAGATATCAAAATAATTGTTGACTGTAAACAACAATAACAGATTTGTAGTTTCAGTAAACAGGATTAAATTATGTTAATTTATAAAGAATGTGAAAAATAGATTCTTTACTAGGACATCACCAAGACTGTACAACCTAATTACTCACAAAAACAAAAAAGGAAATTGGTGTTATCAAAAATAATGGCTTTTAAATTTGTTATGCTTATCAAACAAAACTAGGAAGTTTTATTAAATTTCAATCAAATCTTTTACATCATCATCGTTTAACGTCTGTTTTCCATGCTTGCATGGGTTGGACGGTTCGACCGGGATCTGGGAAGCCAGAAGGCTGCACCAGGCTCCAGTCTGATGTGGCAGTGTTTCTACAGCTGTATGCCCTTCCTAACGCCAACCACTCCATAGTGTAGTGTGTGCTTTTTATGTGCCAGGCGAGGCTGGCAATGGCCACGATTGGTTGGTGCTTTTTACGTGCCACTGGCACGGAAGCCAGTCAAGGCGGTGCTGACATCAGCCACGTTCAGATGGTGCTTTTTACGTGCCAGTTTCTTGTATATTAGTTTCTGATAAAATTACATTTAGAAATTAAATTTTTTTTTTTTTTGTAAATATATTTTTCTTTCTACTCCACACTTTGGAAATTCTTTCAATAATCTTTTGTCTTTTACCTGGATTGCAGTCATGCAAGGGGCACAAAGCCTTGAAGGGTTTGGTTGAACAAACTGATTCCAGTAGTTAGTTATTCTATCAGTCTGTTTTGCTGTCCTGTTAAGTTATATGGACATAAACAAACCAAAACCAGTTGTCAAACAGTAGAGAACTTAACACAAAGACACACATATATTTCCCCTCCATAACCTGGAAATCTGTCTGGTCATGGGGAAATATTACCTTACTCAGAAACAGGTGAAGTTTCTGACAGGCACCAGGTGTAGAAAATCTGCCTCAACAAATGCCATCCATGCACGAAAAAGTAGACACGACAATGATGATTACACACACACACAGACAGTTTTCTACCCGTTTCCATCAAGGAAGTCCACTCACAAGGCATTGGTCAAGTGCTATAAAAGATGACACTTGCCACACGTTGGGATTGCACTTGACCAATGCTTTGTGAGTGAATTTTGTTGAACCCCAAATCATGTAATTGCAAAGCAAATTTCTTAACTACACAGCAATGACCATTAAAGAAAAAAAAACAAATTTGCAGGAGTGGCTGTGTGGTAAGTAGCTTGCTTACGAACCACATGATTCCGGGTTCAGTCCCACTGCGTGGCACCTTAGGCAAGTGTATTCTACTATAGCCTCGGGCCGACCAAAGCCTTGTGAGTGGATTTGGTAGACGGAAACTGAAAGAAGCTCATTGTATATATATGTGTGTGTATATATATATATATATATATATATATATATATATATATATATGTATATATATATATGTATATGTGTGTATGTATGTATATATATATATGTATGTGTGTGTGTGAGTATATGTTTGCGTGTCTGTGTTTGTCCCCCCCCAACATCACTTGACAACTGATGCTGGTGTGTTTATGTTCCCGTAACTTAGCGGTTCGGCAAAAGAGACCAACAGAATAAGTACTAAGCTTACAAAGAATAAGTCCCGGTGTAGATTTGCTCGACTAAAGGCGGTGCTCCAGCATGGCCACAATCAAATGACTGAAACAAGTAAAAGAGTATATAATTAGACAAGATAATCAATATGGAAATTCCAACTTGGAGTGATGGGGGTTTGTTATCTTCTTAGGGTTTACCAGTTAAGAGCCCTTGCTACTGCTGATTATCATAATTGCCACCACCCTCCTCCCTCATCATCATCACTACCACCACTATCATCATCATCATCATCATACTTTCACTGCCAATGTCAGTTTTATGTCAAACCAAGTTAGTACAAGAGTACTTAAAATTGTTGGCTGTCAGAAATAAATCTTAAGCTTCTTTTCTTTTCCGTTCAGAGAACAATAAAACTAATGGTAAATTAGCTGAAAGAAAGGAGAGGCGCAGCCACTTTCTCCGGTTCAGTTATCTTCAACATTCCTTATAAACTATAAACTAAATAACAAGAGATCTTGTACTGCTCCTAAACATTGTATACAATAAGTTTTTTATTACGGTAATTATTATTATTATTATTATCATTATTCAAATTTCACTGAGGTTGACATTGCTTTTCATCCTTTCGGTAGGGGTCGATAACAAAAGTACCAGTCAAGTACTGGAGCTGACATAATTGACTAGCCTCCTGCCACCAATATTTCAGGCCTTGTGCCCATAGCAGAAAGGAAATATTATCATTATACTAAGCCTACACTTCTAAAATTTCCACATCTTTTGCATTTAGTTACTGACATTTAATTACCTTATAGCAATATTTCTCAAAGTGGGGTTTGAGAAACTGCAGGGTCCTATAAAAAAAAAAAATATGGCATTCAATGAGATAAGGTAGTTTTCCAATAAATGATGTTTTAATGAAGAATAATTTTTATGAAGAAAAGAGAAATATATATATATATATATATATATATATGACATATCGGTTCCATTCTAGCAAAAACTGTCCGATGAACGGCAACAGGAAACTCAGAGTAACAGGTTTTGTTGAATTTTCTGCTGCTTTAAATAAAGTATATATATATATATATATATATATATATATATATATATATATATACATACATACACAGAGTAATACCTCACTTTACAAGGATGCACTTTACAAAACCCTGGGTTTACGAGTTTTATTTTCTGTTTACGAGTTCTTGCTTTATGAGTGGTCTCTGGGAACAAATAAACTCATACATTGAGGCATTACTGTATTCACCATTTTCTAATAAGTTCCACCAGTTTCTAAATAAGTTACATATTTTTCTGTTGTTTCTTTTTTCACTTAAATCCTTTCTCTAAAATGATTCTTTTGTTAAAGGTTTTATTAAAGGAGTTGGGAGTAGAGCCAGAAATTAAAGGTAAGGAGTTGTGATTTTCATAAAATCACGTATATATGTATGCCACCCCACCTCATCCTGACATCATGGGATAGTTGTAAGCATGCATCACTGTTACACAAGCTGTGTCCATTTTCAACCTTGAAAACATGTCCAGCCACAGAAAAATGTTACCTTGCTTGAAACAGAAGGTTGCCTACAAGAAGGGCATCTGATCACAGAAAATCTGCTTCAAAGAATTCCCTCTGACATATGCAAGCACGATGAGAGTCATATATATCTTTTATCTTTAACTTGTTTCAGTCATTGGATCGCAGCAATGCTGGGGGTTTGGTCGAAAGAAAATCGACCCCCAGCACATTTTTCTGAAGTCTGGTACTTATATTGGTCTCTTTTGCTGAACCACTAAACAAACCGTTGTAGCATTGTGGTGAGGGACAAACACAAAAACACGTACACAGTTATATACATACACACTCACATATAAATGCATATTCATACAAACACACACACACATGTGCGCTCACACACACACACACACACACATGTGCGCTCACACACACACACACACACACATGTGCACTCACACACACACGAGTGCTCACACACACGAGTGCTCTCACATACACATACACGTGTGCTCACACACACACACAATGGGATTCGTTCAGTTTCCTTTTACCAATTCCACTCACAAGGCTTAGTTTGGTTGGCTTGAGGCTATAGTAGAAGACACCTGACCAAGGTGCCACGCAGTGGGATTGAACTATGTAGGTGGGAAGCAAACTTTGTACTACACAGCAATGCTTGCACCTATATAAAGTAAATATGCCAGTACTTGGCATGGAAGAGAGAGAGGCAGATATTAACATGCTAACAGCTGGGTATAAACAACCACAAAGTTTATAGGTGAGAGCTGGTGTATCATTGATTTCAACAATCTTCAGCTCTTATCAGTATGGAAACCTTATTGAAGTGGTGGGGGAAAGGCATTTTTAGACTAGATAGATATAAGCTGA
The DNA here is from genome assembly GCF_006345805.1 of Octopus sinensis. Classification (NCBI taxonomy): domain Eukaryota; kingdom Metazoa; phylum Mollusca; class Cephalopoda; order Octopoda; family Octopodidae; genus Octopus; species Octopus sinensis. The sequence goes on along the minus strand of NC_043006.1, from coordinate 16,453,709 downwards.
AATATTTTCAGAGGGACAGAGAAAGTGGAATGAGGGAATAGCAGGAGGAGGAGGGAGGACAGGGCAACCATGGAATAGAGAGAGAGAGAGAGAGAGAGAGAGAGAGAGAGAGAGAGAGAGTTTCTTTATTCACCATAAGGTTGAGAAAAACAGGGGATGATACCAGGACAGACAAAACAAACATTGGGGTCAGGGTATCTAATGAGCTGTGTGCGCATGCGTGCGTGTGTGTGTGTGCGCGTGCGTGTGTATAAGACAATATTAATTTGCTATTGGCAAATATAAGGTTGTCCCAAAAGTTCGTAGAAAGTCTTGGAAAATAATGGTCTTTATTTTGAGGAATAATTTTTGTTGTTTTTGTTAGTACTTGGCAAGTAAAAATTCAATTTTCGCAAGTGTTTACGAACTTTTGGGACAACCTAATAATTTTAAAACAAAATGATAAAAAAGAAATAAAGAAGATTATAACTGGAAATCAAAATAGAGTGATACTATCCAACACAATAATCTAACATGTTTTTAGAACATTAGGGCGAATACACAATACTACAAATATAAATATATGTGTGTGTATATAGAATTTACAAAAAAAAAGATGGGGAGGGGGGAGATAGAAGACAAACAAGGTCAGAAGTAAAAAAAAAAAAAAAAAAAGCAATGTTTTGTTAATACAACTAATACCACCACCACCACTACTGCTACCACTAAACTAACACATCCTAATTGCGCCATATAGGCATTTAAAAACCAAACTGGAACATCAAGGAATGCAGAGTGCCACAGTGTGTGAGTATGTGTGAGTGCATGCCTGCCTGCCTGTCTGCCTGCATGTGTGTGTGTGTGTGTGTGTGCGCGCGCATGCGTGTAAAGAATGATAATTAACGAGATGATAGAGATGACAAATTAGGAGAGGTGCGGTGGGGTGGGGTGGAAGGCCCCACCCTGCCACCAGTTTGGAGATATGACAAAAGGGAAATCTTTATATATAAAAGTGAGGTTGTGTGCTGTCTGTCTCCTACGATTTAGATTCCTAACTACTCCCACATTTTGCGGTGCAGTGTAACCAAAAGCGAGTATCTTATAGTCGTGATTCATATCGACCCCTTCTGTGTATTAGCACGCATCTACCATAATTTTTTCCATTTTTAATGCATTTTTTGCTATTATATAAGGGAAATAACTCTCTAAAATTGTATTATTAAATCTCAGAACGTAAAAAGCTACAGTAACACCCCCCTTTGTGGTTAGCCATATTGAGATGGCTATTATACTTTACATCTCTAAAAATGCTTATATAGTTATTTCCCTTATAAACCCGAGCAACGCCGGGCGATACTGCTAGTATTATTATAAAATAATAGAACTGATGTCAATATAGGTCATTTTCCCTATTTTTATTTTCATTCCTCTTCTTTGTAACAGAGGCATATTTACCCCTATACATGTTCAGCAATGTGCTGACAGTGCTATCATTACTTGTCGATGGAGGGTGGTCAATTTTGCCTTTCCTCCTGGTCAGGGAAATGGGGTGTCATGTCAGTGAAATTGACCCCCAATTGAGCATTGGGGAGTCGATATAATGGACTACAAGGCGGCGAGCTGGCAGAAACATTAGCACGCCGGGCAAAATGCTTAGCGGTATTTCGTCTGCCGTTATATTCTGAGTTCAAATTCCACCGAGGTCGACTTTGCCTTTCATCCTTTCGGGGTCGATAAATTAAGTACCAGTTACGCACTGGAGTCGATGTAATCGACTTAATACCTATGTCTGTCCTTGTTTGTCCCCTCTGTGTTTAGCCCCTTGTGGGTAGTAAAGAAATAGATATAATGGACTACTTCCTTCCTGCATAATTTCAGGCTTGTACCTCTAGTAGACAATGTCGACTTTGTCTTTCATCCTTTTGGGATTGATTAAATAAGTACCAGTTATGCACTGGGGTTGACATAATCGACTTAATCCGTTTAGCCCCTTGTGGGTAGTATAGAAAATAATAATTATTATTATTATTAAGGCAGTGAGCTGTGAGACTCGTTAGCATACAGGGTGAAATGCTTAGCAGTATCTTGTCTACCACAACGTTCTGAGTTTAAATTCTGCAGAGGCTGAGACTTTGCCTTTCATCCTTTCGGGGTTGATAAATTATGTACCAGTAAAGCACTGGGGTCAATATGATCGACCTATTCCCTCCTCCAAATTTCAGGCCTTGTACCTATAGTAGAAAGGATTATTATTATCAGTATTATTAGCAGAATTGTTAAAGTGTCAGGTAAAAAATGCTTAGTGGAATTTCATCTGTCTTTACATTCTGAATTCATATTCTGCCAAAAGCTGACTTTGCCTTTCATCCTTTTAGGGCCAATAAATTAAATACCAAAGACGGGGGAGTGGGGTGGGTGATGTAATCAAATAGCCCCAGCCCCTCCCTCCAATTTCAAGCCTTGTGCCTATAGACTATAGTTTGTTATTATCATCATCATCAGTAACACCCACTATTGCATGTAGAACGAATCTGGTTATTGGCTGAGTCCATTGTGAGGATAGTCCCACCGCCTTCCTATGGCCAGGAAGAGCAGGCTGCTTTCTTTTGCCTGGTGGTCTTAGCGAAAGGAAAGTCTTTCAAAAGAAAGCAAAGTTGGTGGGAGGGCGAGCAGTCACATCATGGTATTTCATGCTAGCGTCGTCTCACTGGCACGTGAACAAAACATTCGAGCGAGGTCATTGCCAGTGCTGCTGGACTGACTCCTGTGCAGATGGCACATAAACAACACCATTTTTGAGCGTGGCCGTTGCCATTACCGCCAGACTGGCCCTCGTGCCGGTGGCACATAACAGCACCCACTACTCTCTCGGAGTGGTTGGCGTTAGGAAGGGCATCCAGCTGTAGAAACTCTGCCAGATCAGATTGGAGCCTGGTGCAGCCATCTGGTTTGCCAGTCCTCAGTCAAATCATCCAACCCATGCTAGCATGGAAAGTGGATATTAAACGATGATGATGATGATGATGATGATGTAATCCTAATAGGCTAGCAACAACAATAACAGTAACAACCAACCATCAAGCAGCGGCAATCAATCATCTCTGTAGTCAAACATCTCTATACTCTATCTCAAAGTCTAGACAGTTCCACTCAATAATGTAAAGGTTAAAATATGATGATCAGATACAACTGTGTCAACTGAAGGCATTGCAATTTTATATTTATTCCTTTCACATTCTAGTACATTAGAAACCAAAAATGAAGGTAGCTGCCATTCTTAGCATCAACAAAATGAATATGATAGAGGGATAGTTAACTCTTTTGCTTCCTTTACTATTGTACAAGAACCACATGAGACTACATTGGCCAGCCAGTTCTAAAATGCATCATAACACATGAATTGTACAAACTTTCTAACTATATTTACACCCACTTAGAAGGAACTCTCTAATCATCATCATCGTTTAACGTCCGCCTTCCATGATGGCATGGGTAGTGAAGAAGAAAACTAAGCTCTTCCTTTGTTATTTGTTTCTGTTTTGTAATGGAATTATTACAAGACTGGGCTTTTGATGTTAAACAAAAGCAGTGCAAGATAACTTCTAGACAAAGGCTCAAAATTATAGAAAAAGGACAGTGAAATTGCTTATTGAGTCTTGTACTTTTCTCAAGAGCAATATAAGTGGAATGAAATGATTAGCACATGGAATGTTTGTTCCTTCTTGAGCCATGCCTGGCTCATAAGGGCTGGTTTCCCAGTTTCCTTGGCATATAGGTTCCCTACTTGGACAGGACGCTGGTCCATTGCAGGTGAGCTGCAAGATGCAGGAGGAAAGAGTGAGAGAAAGTTGTGGCAAAAGAGTTAGCAGAAGTTCGCCATTACCTTCTGCCAGAGCCGCGTGGAGCTTAGGTGTTTCGCTCATAAAAACACATCGCCCGGTCTGAGATTCGAACCTGCGATCCCTCAACCGCGAGTCTGCTGCCCTAACCACTAGGTCATGTGCCTCCACAGAACATGGAATGAGTATGAAAAATCATATTTCTATTCAAGTATATATTTACATATGATATTGAAACCAATACCTTTTATAGTAAGAAAACTTTTCTCACCACACAACTGAGGTATGAGAAAAATATTTGTTTTTTTTCCCATCTTCCAAGAGTGACTTACGTAAACAGTCTCATGCTTCAAGGTCTAATAGATGTAGTGAAATTTAACCCCATGATTTCATAAATTGTGTCAACAAGCAGGCCAAAGAAATTGGTGATACATTTTTCAATGAAGTGTTAGACATAACCTTGCAACAGAGTAAAATGGTTTTGTATATTAGTTACAGCCTCACTTATACACAAAGAAATTGAAAATTGAAGCCAAACTTCAAATTTATTACTTTTGTTTCTTAACTTTATAGTTTTATGCTTGTGTGGTCTATACTTGTGTGTCCAGATTATTCTGTTAAATGTAATGCTTTTTTTTTTACTCAAATTCTTTTGAATTAATCATGCATTATTTTGTAGCTTTGAGCTTTCAATAATGTGATTGTTAATTTCTAGAATCACTCGTGGAAATGTCATCCAACCAAAGTACAAATATATGGGAAATTACCACCTGTATCATCTCTTGTGAAAGGTAGAAGAGTCCAGTTTGCTGGACATTGTTGTAGAGCTGAAAATGAGGTAATTTCTACTCTTCTCCTCTGGAAGCCATCTGCTCGCAATACCAGAGGGCACACACTCTCCTACCCTGATGTAGTCTCCAGGGACACAGGCATCCAGCAACAAGACCTCTGTAATGCTATGATGGACCGTGAAGTCTGGCGTAACATAGTAAATTCCATTGTCTCGACCACGGTCAAACAATGATGATGAGAGGTTAGATAAGGCCAATTTGAACATAAAACATGTAGAATATTTGAGCTGGATTTGACTGGTTTCACTACTACAGGGTTAAGGAGATAATCCCACTTGGCTAAATATCTTGTTATAGCTCCAGGCTGACCAAAGCCTTGTGAATAGATTTGGTACACTGGAAACTAAAAGAAGAGCCTATCATATATATGTGAGTGTATTTGTATCCCCCTTATGTCGACATTAAGTGACAGTTATTTCTGAGTGTCACCATTGTACAAGCGGAATCCCTCACTTCCAGTTTCCATGAAAATGTATCAGGCCATGAGGGTTCGCAACAGGAAGAGTATCTGGCTGTAGAAAAATCTGTCTCAATGAATTCCATCTGATCCATGCAAACATGGAAAAGTGGGTGTTAAAATGATTAACCCTCACCTCTATGAATGACTATTCAAAACTGTAAAGAAAATGGCTTTGTGGGAAAATGCCCCAGGGGAGAATAAAATATATTCTGCATCATCATCATCATTTAACGTCCGCTTTCTATGCTAGCATGGGTTGGACGGTTCAACTGGGGTCTTGGAAGCCAGAAGGCTGCATCAGGCCCAGTCTGATCTGGCAGTGTTTCTACAGCTGGATGCCCTTCCTAATGCCAACCACTCCGTGAGTGTCGTGGGTGCTTTTTAGGTGCCAGACGAGGCTGGCGAACGGCCATGATTGGATGGTGCCTTTTACGTGCCACCGGCACGGAGACCAGACGAAGCTGGCAATGGCCACGGTCAGATGGTGCTTTTTACGTGCCACTGGCACGGAAGCCAGTCAGGGCGGCACTAAGCACAAATAGGATCTCACACCGATATATGTAACATGGGAAGTTGAAAGATATTTTCACAAGATGTCAAACATTTGTTGAATATTTAATGATTATTTTCATATAGATTACAAGGCTACAATACAACTTAAATGGAAATGATGTTAAAAAAATCTGATTTCCAAATTACCAGTTAAGCTAAACTGTATCTGTGTGTGTAAGTACATATGTATTACACATTTATACAAACACATACATGTATGCCAGTAATTCTCAGTTTTGATGATTGTAGCACATTTTCGCAAATTATAAATCTGAGACCTTTTAGAAATATTTTGCAATGGGGAACACTTTACATTTTATAATTTTCTTGGGAGAAATGGAGAAATATTCTGCATTAAATGGGGCTCCTATCCCTATGGCTTCCCTCAACTTTTCTTTTATATTTTATTAAATATTTTAAGGGCAAAAGATTTTGTCATCACTATTCTTTTGCAATTATATTGCAGCACAAAGGGTTGGGAAAAAAGGACACATACCATACACACAAACGCACACACACTTGTTTGCATATACATACAACCATATAAAATATGTTTGTGTGGGGATGCAGGAGTAGGGGTACCCCCCACATATACATATCTCAAAAATGAACAATTTCTTAGACTATTCTTTGTCAATGAGAGGACAATACTTGTACTTGTTCTATGGTCCCTAGAGGAAAGAGATAAACAGTCAACTCTGGTGAGATTTTAATAACAACAAATTTAAGGCTGCAATGATAATCATCCACATTAAAAGGATTCTGGTTTTCATATTTAACTTTTAAAATTTTATATTTACACTGAAATTTTTTAAAATCTGTTCCTTAAGATATTAATTTCTCTTTTAGACAGACTGTCTTTTTTACTGTAGAAAGAATGCGATGGTGTGACAATAGTCATCTCTTTAGTGAAATGGAGTTGAAATTCGCTTTTATGATTCATGTCTATTGACACACAATCTCTTATATTTT
>NC_043006.1:16419556-16444556 GCF_006345805.1 Octopus sinensis | reverse complement strand
TTGAAATGAAATTCACACATACACTATCCCAATCAAACGTTAGACGGGTGTTGGTCCAACTGGAGGTACTGCCTTTGCCAGTATATTGGAGGACCGTGTCTCCTTTGCTTTTTGGCTCAGTTTCTAAAGGGTATACACAGTGCATTTTATCATAGCACCACGACTAGAGAGGCTATCTTGCATCCCAGAAAATGGAAGAGTCAGCAATGAACACACTGTACTCATTGAAGGCAATATATATATATATATATATATAAATATATATAGATAGATAGATAGATAGATAGATACTCATTACAGATATAGGGTAAAGAATTATTAATTTCGGAGATGTACTTGCATAGCAAGTGATTTGATCTGAGATCGTGTGCTGGAACGAAAACAATTGCAGCGTGGAAGGTGTTTGTAAGCCATTTAAGAAACACACAAAAGCCATTCGATTCACTTCAACATTTAAGTTTAATTTGTCAAAATATTTTCGTCGCTAAAATCCGCGACTGGTGCACTGACAAAAATCTGTGCTGCATCTGAGAAAGTAACAGTTACTAACTGACAAATTAAACTTAAATGTTGAAGTGAATCGAACGGCTTTTGTGTGTTTCTTAAATGGCTTACAAACACCTTCCACACTGCAATTAATTATTAATTTAATAATAAATAAATTTTACGAAGTAGGTTCAGTATGGAGAAAAAAACCATTTATTGGTAAAAACTTATACAAAAAGTTTTTTTTATATAATTATAAATATAATTGTTGCTAAACCCTTAATTATATTTATATAGATAAATAGATACATACATAAATGTTTATATAGATATAGTATATGCTTATATAGATAATAGCAGATATGTATATACTAGTACATACTAGTATTGTTGCCATAGTGATGAAGCTAAAGCATACAGAGTGAAGTCGCTTGGCACAGATTGACCTTGAACTTTGATGTGCATGCACACTAAGTTTTAACATTCTAGCTCACTTCTACTGTTTACAGCAGTGCTTGGAAGGAAGGTATGTAGCGTGTAATTGTTGCAATGACCCCGACAGAAAAATTGAGCTGAGAATCTGCATCAAATTTTACCTATGGCAACAGTCTGGATACTTACTGATCAAACCATGTACTTATTTATATACATAATTTTGATTCATGAAGTCAGTCATAGTTGTAGACAATGGACAAGATTTGTGTGTGTGTGTGTGTATCTATTATATAAAATCCGTTGTCTGTCTTTGTGTGTGTCTTCTAGGATCTCGGGCATCCTCCATCCGATTGCGCTCAAATTTGATATGTAGATACCGATGGTATCAAGGGGTGTATAAGTCTTGAAAAAAATTACAAAAATCGATTCTAGGTGAGAATGCAATCGATAAAGCCGTGGGAACGTGCATTTGTACACACAAGTACATCAGCTGTTGTGATCGATACTATGCGTATGCGAGAAAAATGCATGTGCAGTTTGCGCGAAAAAGCTGGCCGGCTTGAAATAATGCCACAAAATGGGACGGTCGAACAAGTTGTTTTGAGAAAATTTGGTTTAAATGTTTGACAACTCAGCACCGTCCGTTGGACAGGGAGCGTTTTGCTCGTGTGTATATATGTATATATATATATATATATATATAGTAAGAAAATTTCATGTTTTACGTCAAACATATTCCTTACTATTAAATAAGCTGTAAAAGACCAATACATTTGTTTTTCTTTGCATATAAATATTTTTGGCATCAAAGGCCATGGCTAAGGTAAACTATTCTCGAAGTGGGGCTGGGGGAATCAAACAAATGAGTCTCAGGTAATAATTCTTTAGGCCCTTATACAAAGATGGTGGGAATTAAGTGCCAATGGTTACATAAACTACATGGCTATCACATGCCCTTCCTTACCTGCCAGCAGTGTTAAACTTTCTATTATTTAGTGAGGGATATTCACATCAAAACACAATCAGATTACGTATGTTATGTTACAATAAGGCTTACATAAAAAGCCACTTCATGTTGAACAACGTTACACAGCTTTGAAATACTTAATAGGTTGATGCAAGTGAATGAAACAATTCAGAAATACACCTAGATGAATGCACAGATAAGGATAAGGTGGGGTTGGGATTAGAAAATGAGGTCAAGCTTTATGGTGTCCAGTGACATGAATGGGTTGGTCTCTTTGTTTGCTTCCAGACATAGGAAAATGTACCAGGATAATAACTTTCAAAGACTAATACAATCAACAATGATGTTTTGTCTAATTTAATCTCAAATGTGTCTTTTCTTGAAGAGAAAACTACCAAATTACTATATACAAACTTCTAGGTAAGGCTGTGTGGATAACTAAGAAGTTTACTTCCTGACCAAATGGTTTCAGGATCAGTCCCCATACATGGCACCTTGGGCATTTTCAATGATAGCCCAAAGCTGACTGAAGTCTTGTGAGTGAATTTGGCAGACCCGTGCAAGGATGGAAAAGTGTATGTTAAAACAATATACATAATCCTCCACTTTACCCCCTGCCAAACTGATAGCCACTAATGACCACTCCTCTTTATTCCCCATTCATTATATTTACCTCTATCCCATTTATCCTCTATCCAACAATCATTGTTCTTTCACCTTCTCTCAAACTTATCAAGCTATTCATCCTGTCCAATCTTCTCTTTCCTCTTACATTCACCCTGCTCTAACTTAAGGGTACACTCTAATGCTTCATCACCACAACCAACTTTCTTTTTCCAGCTGCCACTATAACAAGGTACTAGTTCCTCTCTTTATCATACTTCAACAGCTCATCATCTAGCATTAGGCCACCTCTCTCAATACTGCTTGTCTTGTGAGTTACTTGGTGGACTCACTAGTGCTGTTGCTGCAAAAAGAGCATCCAGTGAACTATGTAAAGGCCATAAAGGTGGCGAGCTGGCAGAAACGTTAGCGCGTCGGGCGAAATGCGTAGCCGTATTTCGTCTGCCGTTACGTTCTGAGTTCAAATTCCACCGAGGTCGACTTTGCCTTTCGGGGTTGATAAATTAAGTACCAGTTACGCACTGGGGTCGATATAATCGAATTAATCCCTTTGTCTATCCTTGTTTGTCCCCTCTATGTTTAGCCCCTTGTGGGTAATAAAGAAACATACGTAAAGGCCATCCAGCCATAGAAAAATTCCAAAGCTGGCACTGAGCTTGTTGCAGTCCTTCTGTAGAACCATCCAGCCATGTCAGCATGGAAAATAGATGTTTGACGGTGACAATGAGGAGGATGATAAATTTTTTTTTCAACCATATTTCATTGAAAGTTATCATACACAGGAATGTTTTCTGACTTTTGTCAGAATCAAACAATCCAAGAACTCATTGAAACTTAAAGCTAATTATCTTGCAAAAGCTATTTCTGCAATTTACTTAATTAAATAACTCTAGAGCTACCAGTAGAAAGGTCTGAAGAGAATGCTCACAAATATATTATACAAACCTCGAAAGTGACCTTAAGGTGATCTGACTGCTCCCATTGTTGTAACTTAACAGACATTATTTGTGTCCTTTTAAACACCTCATATAATAGACGTAGTTACGACAATAATGAATACAGCACAGCACACATTTGAGAGTTAAACTTACAACCAAAGCAACGAGGATGAGTCTCTATACAATCAATGTGGTTACACTTAAAGCATCATTAAAAGGTAGAAAGATCATACTGAGTAAAGATTATGACAGTTTCAATTCTTAGCTGGGCTTTTTCACTTCATTTGCCTTTTACAGTTTGTGTCTGTGAGTTTCACCACAGTCAATAGTCTAGACCAGGGGTCAGCAACTTCTTTGCCTCCACAGGCCGGATCGAGTGTTAATGACAGATAGAAGGCTGGATGAAGGCCATAAAAGAATAATTATGGAAAATTACACAAGCTAAAATTTAATTATGAGTGTTGAGTATTACTTAAAAATAATTTGTATTAACTACAGTTGAAAGTAGTAATGGAAAAAACACCATTTATTCAATTTAAGACACTGTTGGAATCAGTTGTTTAAAAAAATCTTAAAAATACATAGCAGCCATAAAATTAATGGGAAACTCAATGTTTTTTGTTCTTTGAAAGCTTCTCAATATTAGGCTTCAAACTTGTTGATGCCAAGAGCAAGATATTATCAAGATGGTTATCAGTTAAACTTGTTCTCAAATTGTTCTTCATTTGCTTCAATTTGGAAAATAATTGCTCCCCACTGATAAGTGCTTCCAAACAAAGATGCCATCTTCTTTTGCAAGATTCACTTAGTTGGTATATTTCCCACTTGGAAAATTTTATTTTGCATAGAAGTTAATCAATGAAACATCTTTAGAGTGAAGTTTAGATGTCAATAGGTCATCACACTGGCATATCAATCAATTCCATTTAAAAACATTCTGATACTGTCTCCACCGTCACATCAAATGGAACAACAAACAATTTGACCTGATTTGCATGCAGACGAAAGTCATCAAAACATGATGCAAATTTATTTCTCAAATCCTGGATTATATTCACAAATACCTCTGAATCCTGTGGTTTCTTTCCTTAAAATTATGGAAAATGTGCATAATTTTTATTTCGAAGTTGATGTTCCCCCAACTGTAGCTTTTTTTTTCAAAGGCAACAATATGGTTATACATTTCATTTACAAGTTGAGTCCTTGTTTGTCCCCTCTATGTTTAGTCCCTTGTGGGTAATAAAGAAATATATGTAAAGGCCATCCAGCCATAGAAAAATTCCAAAGCTGGCACTAAGAATGGAGAAAAGAAATGAAGAAGAGAAAGCAGAGAGGAAAGGAAGAGATGCGAGTGACGGTGAAGTTGTAAATTTAAGTCATTTAAATAAGTCACAATATCCACAATAAATGCCTAAATTGCAAGCCAATCTGAATCTCGAAAATGTGAACTATCCACATCTTTTGTTTCACGAATCAGAAACAGTGGGGGTCGCCCTTGATAGAGTGAAGGTAGTACACTGACTGAGACAATTGTCCCTTTGAGGCAGTCTTTTTATGTCTGTTGGTAGGCTCAAGTCGGCTCTTAGATTTTGTTTCATTTTTTTAATGTGGGAGTGGTGGTGATTGGGTAGAAATGTTTCAGAATTGTATTGTTACTTTTGTGTTGTGTGAGCAGAAATATTGTGTGGAGCCCTGCATATGCCACGAATTTTTAATAGTGCTTTTGCTGTCAAAGTGTTCACATCTGGTTGGTGGGGGACATTAGGTAGAGTGAATCAGAAGATTTGTGGAAGGATGTAACAGCAGACCTTTTATTGTATTCGAAAGTCTCGTCTCTCATACTACAATCATCATCATCATCGTTTACTGTCCGCTTTCCATGCTAGCATGGGTCGGACGATTTTGACTGAGGGCTGGCGAACCAGATGGCTGCACCAGGCTCCAATCTTGATTTGGCAGTTTCTACAGCTGGATGCCCTTCCTAACGCCAACCACTCCGAGAGTGTAGTGGGTGCTTTTTACGTACCACCGGCATGGGGACCAGTCAGGCGGTACTGGCAATGACCTCGCTCAAATCTTTTTACACATGCCACCAGCACAGGTGCCAGTAAGGCAATGTTGGTAACGATCACGCTTAAATAGTGCCCATTTACATGCCACCGGCACGGAAGCCAGTTGGCTGCTCTGGCGATGATCACGCTTGGATGGTGCTCTCGGCACCTTAAATTTTAAATAAGCAACTTATAGGGCATCAGTTCTCATGTGCCAGTCAAAATCCCTTTGCGGACTATAGGACTATAGGTGATGCACCCTCTAATTTTTGATGTATTGAGCAAAAAGTATTTTCAACTTGAAACAAGTATGTGATATTGAAACTTATAATGCAGCTTGCGAAGGACACGTTTGTGAATTAAAATAAGCTGTGACATTTTGATGTGTGCAACACTGATACGGTAATTGTGTAGCAACCCTCAAGTGCAGCTTGGAAGGGACAATGATTGTGGGACATTTTCATTTCAAATTATATTGACATTAATACTTTTAAAACCATCCTATTTTTTACGTTTTTTTTTCTTTTTGCCAAATTTCTGTTGAAAGACAAATCAAGTGTTGGGGATAGCTTTTTTTTCTCTATATCTGAATTGATTAATGTTGTGCTGTGATAAGGGATATGGAAGTGGGAAGCCCTCCTCATTGTACTGAAATGATTTATAAACTGTATTAGTAATCGTTACAGAAAATATTACAAGGAAGAAACGTTAAAAAAGAAAAAGTATCCCTTTCTCCAGAAATGAAAGAAGGGTTAAACAATGGTTGAATAAGGGTCTAACAACCTCTTTTCATAAAAAAACAAAAAAACAAAAACTAATGTACTATCAGATTCTCTCAAGGACAGACCAATATAATACAAGAGTACAGAATGGAAATAAAATCTAAAGAAGAATTGAAGAATGAATGAAGAACAAAAACCATCATCACTGGAAGAAAATATAATGTAATCAGTCATCATAGCAATCCGCCTGAGCCTATGAGAGAATTCTCTAAGCAAGTTGCTTAACCTGATAGAAACCCAATTCTCCCTCAGATAACACTTTTTGTGGGGTGGGCAAGGGCTGTGCAACTAATGTAATCTGGAATATCAAAAGAGGCAGGATTGTCAAGGATGGAACATCACTGGCCATACAGGTCTGCTTGGTCAGAGCAAACTTGGGATTAAATATCAAAAATAACAGAAGCAAAAGCAAGAGTATTATTAATTCTACTTCATATTACAATAAGCTAATGATTAGCTAGCCACCTCTTCTGCAATTAGCCATTAATGACTGGCTGATTATCATTAGTGAATCATCAGCTCATAAAAATGTTTAAATGACAGACTAACAGTGAAATAGAAGTTAGATTTCAGTAATCATTTCCTAATTAAATAATAACTGAGTGACGGTTTATGACATGAAACACAAAAAAGAAAAGAAAAATGAAACAAAAAAAAAACAGCTGCTCATTTGCTCTTTTATTGGTTTCAACCAACAAATAAGAGACAAATTAACTCTTTTTCACACCAAACTCATCCAAGACAGCTTCTAGCTCTAAGAAACGAACTTCATATTTTAAAATGATGTAAATTAAAACCTGTGGAGATGCGTGGTTTAGTGGTTAGGGTGTCAGCATCATGATCGTAAGATTGTGGTTTCGATTCCTGAACCGGGCGACGCGTTGTGTTCTTGAGCAAAACATGTCATTTCACGTTGGTCCAGTCCACTCAGCTGGCAAAAATGAGTAACGCTGCGATGGACAGGCATCCCATCCAGCTGGGGAACACATATGCCATAGAAACCGGGGAAACCCGGCCCATGAGCCTAGCTAGGCTTTAAAAAGGGCGAAAGAAAAAAAAAATTAAAACCTACCATCAAAATTCCATATGAATTTGTAATCATATGGCGTGGAACCTAAGCAAGTGTTTTCTACTAGTGCTCTGGATCAACCAAAGCCTTGTGAGTGGATTTGGCTGCTGGAAACTGAAAGAAGCCCATCGTATATGTGCATGTGTGTGCGTGACTCCTTGTTTTGAATTGGAAGATAGTTGTAAATGGTTGTCACTGTTACACAAGAAGTGTCATTCATTTGTGATATTCTGCAAAATTATGAGAAAATAATATTTTGCTTGGAGAGTGGTGATGGTTGGCAACAGAAAGGCCATGTGACAGTTGAAAATCTAGCTCAGTAAATTTTGTCTGATCCATGCAAGCATGAAAAAGCAGGCATTAAAATGATAAAACAAAAAGGAATCTTTGAATTTGCAAGTTAAAACAAATTCTGTATTATTGGATTTTTCTTATATTAATGGATGATGATAATGAAGAGAAAATGGATGAGTGTATATTAAGAATTTTGAAATCCAGTGGGATTTTCCTTCCTGCCTTTAACCCTCCAATGTGGAGTATAAGCCACTTATAGTTGAATTCCATGTCGCATAATTTTTCGCTTCTGTACTTATACTCTGCCATGAATGTCCACCTTTCTCTAGTTCCTTTTGTGTTGATCTACGCCACGAGTTCTTAGGCCTACCTCTCCTTCTATATCCATCTGGTTTCCACTGTAAAGCACTTTTCGCTACATTTGGTGTAGCAAAAAGTGCTGTATTATTGGATTTTTCTTATATTAATTGATGATGATAATGAAGAGAAAATGGACAAGTGTATATTAAGATTTTTGAAATCCAGTGGGATTTTATAAAATTAAAAAAAGATTTGGTTGATATTTTCCGATTCTTTGATCCTTTCAAGACCAATCAGAGTGAGACTGCTACTGGTTCTATGATACAAACTTCTTGCTTTGAAGTGATCTAAATTAAACCTTCTATCAAAATTTCAGGTAAATATACGTTCCAAATACCATCTTAATAAACATGAAATTATTTCTAAAATCAATTGAAACAAATGCAGCGCATTTCAATAGAAATATATTAAAGCATTAATAAACATATCCTTAAATCAATGGGGATTGTCATGGTTTGAATGTCTTTGATCATTTGACTAAGTGAAGGCTTACCCAAGGCTAAACAACCACCACCACCACCACAGAGAACTCTATCTATATGTGAATCAATACTTTCCTATACTTACTCCTCTCATTAATCATTCTCATATAGCCACTCTTAAACTTGAAAAGCTCTCTGTTAGCTATTAAGTGTTTATATAATGTGTGTGCATAATTACATATACACACAAACACATAGATATACACACACATACATACATACATACACATGTGTATGTGTATATGATAAAATTAAATGTAAAGTATTGTAGTTAGCCATGAGCTTTGTAACAGTGGATCTATCAAACATTACTGGCAGGATCAATCAATTGAATTGACCCCAGCACTAGACTGAGATTCCTTTTATTGACCCCTGATGCATTATGAGGCACATGTGACTTCAGTAGGTTTTAAATTCCGAATATAAAGAGATGAAACTAGATACCACAAAGCATTTTGTTGCTCTACCGAATCTGTCAAATGAAATACTGGAAGAGAATATGACACAAACTAGAGATGGCTATAAGATAGAAAAATTATGGCAGTTGTGAATTCATTCTCCTCTCACAGAGGCTTTTACTTAGAGAAGATGCAGACATGGCTGTGTGTTTAAGAAGTTTGCTTCCAAACCACATGGTTTCAGGTTCAGTGCTACTACTTAGCACTCTGGACAAGTGACTTCTACTCTAGACCCACGCTGATCAAAGCATGGTAAATTGACTTGCTAGAGAGAATTGAAAGTCGCCCATTGTGTTACACACAAGCTTACACACTCATGGTCTGGCCTTGAGAAGATCTGATAGCACAATTTTCTTTTTATGAAAAGAGGTTGCTAGACCCTTATTCAACCATTATTTAACCATTTCTTGAGAAAGGAACACTTTTTTTTAAATGTTTGTTCCTTGTAATATTTTCTATAACAATTCCTAATACAGTTTATAAATCATTTCAGTACAATGAGGAGGGATTCCCATTTTCATAACCCTTAGAGAGCAACAAACAGAATATTATGTGGCATCTAGTTTCATCTTTTTATTTTCTGAATTTAAAACCTACTGAAGTCACTTGTGCTTTGTATGTTTCTGGGGTCAATAAAAGGAATATCAGTCAAGTGCTTGGGTTAATTCAGTTGATTGATCCTGTCAATAGTATTTGATGACTACACTCCTGTTCCATTCTAGAAACAAGTTATTTATTAACTCTTTAGCATTCACATTATTCTATCCAATGTAATGCTTATTTATTAACCCTTTTGTTACCAACCCGGCTGAAACCAGCTCTGAGTACAAATGTCTTGTTTTTATAAATTTTGAATTAAAATCTTCCACCAAACCTTAGTCACAATTTATGTTCCTAACACTAGCTTAATGATAACTAAGTTATTTTACTAAATTCCTTGTTATATTTAAAGTAATTGAAAGAAACACAGAGCATCTCAAAATAAATATGGTAACAAAAAGGTTAATACGTTTTGAATTAATCTTGCATGATCTAGCAGCCTTAAGATTTCATTGAGATAAGATAACTTAATTTTCAGAAATTATTTTGTAGGATTGCCGTAGGAGGTCACACCTGGCCATTTTGAATACAATAAGTACTGGGGTTGATTTGTTCAACTCCAGCATGGCTTCAGTCTAATAACTGAAACGAGTAAAAGTTTTGAAAAGGGGCTAAAAGGATCCTAAATCTTACCAACATCATTCATAATGTAATAGAATACTTGAAGAAATAAAACTCAAAACCTGCTCACAACCTACTTACTAACTTTCAAATATACATACATACGGATATACATTATATATATATATACACACATACATACATTTACACACAGAGATATATATTATACAAGAATGGGCCAGGATGCTAATGAATAAATAACTCCACCATTTTACATTCCAACAATGTCAACAGCAAGGTAAAATAAGGTGAAGGGTTCAAATATAATTATCTTTTATCAGCCTGTAAATCTGTAATACGGTAAAACTATGTTGGAAGGTAGCCAAAATAATCAAATATATCACATATTCAACAAATTGAGGGGCCAACCCCCAATTTTTTTTTCTTTCTCTCAATAGCTACCAGATGTTTAATTGGCAAAGCAACCATAGCATTAGTTCGAATATATATATATAGGCGCAGGAGTGGCTGTGTGGTAAGTAGCTTGCTAACCAACCACATGGTTCCGGGTTCAGTCCCACTGCGTGGCATCTTGGGCAAGTGTCTTCTGCTATAGCCCTGGGCCGACCAATGCCTTGTGAGTGGATTTGGTAGACGGAAACTGAAAGAAGCCTGTCGTATATATGTATATGTATGTTTGTGTGTCTGTGTTTGTCCCCCCACTAAACATCGCTTGACAACCGATGCTGGTGTGTTTACGTCCCCGTCACTTAGCGGTTCAGCAAAAGAGACCGATAGAATAAGTACTGGGCTTACAAAGAATAAGTCCTGGGGTCAATTTGCTCGACTAAAGGCGGTGCTCCAGCATGGCCGCAGTCAAATGACTGAAACAAGTAAAAAAAAAAATATATATATATATATATATTACGGAGATGTACTCGCATAGCAAGTAATTTGATCTGAGATCGTGTGCTGAAACGAAAACAATTGCAGCGTGGAAGGTGTTTATAAGCCATTTAAGAAACACACAAAAGCCGTTCGATTCACTTCAACATTTAAGTTTAATTTGTCAAAATATTTTCGTCGCTAAAATCCGCGACCTGTTCACTGAAAAAGTCCGTGCATTTATATATATATAAAAATACAGTGTATATTATTTCTATGAATAATATATAGTCTATTGACTAATTTTTCCTTCTCGCTAGACCACTGGTAACAAAGAACTTTTCTAAAAAAATTTTTGCTACCCTTAGATTTATTAATTAACGTGTCTCTTTATTACCCACAAGGGGCTAAACATAGAGGGGACAAACAAGGATAGACAGTGCGTAACTGGTACCTAATTTATCGACCCAGAAAGGATGAAAGGCAGAGTCGACCTCGGCGGAATTTGAATTTACAACGTAACGACAGACGAAATACGGCTACGCATTTCGCCCGGCGTGCAAACGATAATTAACGATAAAAGGTTTATGTGTGTATATATATATATATATATATATATATATATATATATATATAGATATGTGTGTGTGTGGTAAGTGAGAATAGAAGAAGAGAAAGAGAGGGCAATGGTCTGAAATGTTAATACTTTTCTTCCTTACAGCATAAAACATATTTCATTGTTTGATTTATTTGTTTTATACAGAGTATCGATAATTTCGTTAGATCCTGGTGTTTTACTAAACACCATAATTATTTTAATGTCCATTTATTTCAAGCTTACATGGGTCAGATAGAATTTGTTGAGACCGATTTTCTACTGAAGGATGCTCATCCTGTCACAAACCTAATTTTTCCCTGTGGTAAAATGTTTACATAGAAAATTGGATATGTATGCAATCTCAAGATCCTGAAACACACAAACACATCAATGCACACACTCTTAAAGGGCTTCTTTCAATTTCCATCTACCAAATTCACCCACAAGACTTTGGTTACTCATGGCTTTAAAAGAAGTCATTTGTACAAGGTACCCACACAATGGGACTGAACCTCAAAACCACATGGTCAAAAAGCAAACATATATAGTTACCATACCAGCAACTATAAACAAAATCTATTGGATGTTGTGGAGGCACAATGGCCTAGTGGTTAGGGCAGCAGACTCGCAGCCATAGGATAGTGGTTTCAATTCCCAGACTGGGCGTTGTGTGTGTTTATCGAGCGAAAACACCTAAAGCTCCACGAGGCTCCGGCAGGGTGTGGTGGCGACCCCTGTTGTACTCTTTCGCCCCGACTTTCTGTCGCTCTTTCTTCCTTTTTCTTGGGTAACACTGCAATGTACTGGCATCCCATCCAGCTGGGGGGGGGGACACATACGCCACAGAAACCGGGAAACCGGGCCCATGAGCCTGGCTAGGCTTGAAAAGGGAGCATAAATAATAAAAATAAAAAACTGGATGTTACTAGTGAGACAGTTTAACCTTTATGGGAGAAACTGAACTGAGACTGTCCCTAACTCTGTAACACAATCCTTTGGTTTTAAGGGATTTAAATTAAAACCCTTCTTTAAAATTTCATGCTAAGTTACGTTCCAATCATCAGCTTAATAACGACAAAAGTTATTTTGCTAAATTCTTCATTATTCAAAAATTAAGCGAAACAAAAGCAGTGTATTTCAGCAGAAATATAATAACAAAAGGGTTAAATTGATTTAAATTAAAATTCTTCCATCAATGTTTGGTGCTAATATATGTTCCAAATACCAGCTCAAACATGACAAAGTTATTTTATTAAATTCTTCATTACTTAGAAAGAGAATTGAAACAAAAGCAGTGCATTTCAACAGAAATATAGTAAAGGGGTTGAAGGAATTGCCAAAGTTAACAGATTAAAAAAATGTATATATATTTCTTTACTGCCCACAAGGGGCTAAACATAGAGGGGACAAACAAGGACAGACAAAGGGATTAAGTCGATTATATCGACCCCAGTGCGTAACTGATACTTATTTAATCGACCCCGAAAGGATGAAAGGCAAAGTCGACCTCGGCGGAATTTGAACTCAGAACGTAAAGGCAGACGAAATACCTATTTCTTTACTGCCCACAAGGGGCTAAACATAGAGGGGACAAACAAGGACAGACAAAGGGATTAAGTCGATTATATCGACCCCAGTGCGTAACTGGTACTTAATTTATCGACCCCGAAAGAATGAAAGGCAAAGTCGACCTCGGCGGAATTTGAACTCAGAACATAACGGCAGACGAAATACGGCTACGCATTTCACCTGGCGTGCTAATGTTTCTGCCAGTTCGCCGCCTTAAAATGTATATATACAAAGGAAGCAAAACTGATTATTTTTATTGAACACAAACAACTTTTCAAAGAAGCCAAAAAGGATCAATACAGGAGGTATGAAACTTTAATATAAATTTTTAGAATTCCCTTACTTGCATGGATGTGTTGTAAGTATAGCTTCATAATATATGCAGTGTAGGTATTGAATCAATTACAATGACTGTACTTATTCCCCTACATGATATTATTGATCACAAACATGGTGAAATGAAATCCAATCTAAATACGATATAGATGTGTTAGCATTCTTGCATAATTGACAAGTGTATGGTGTATGTGTGTATATCATCATTGTCAAATGTCCATCCTCCATGCATGCACGAGTAGGAAGATTCACAGGAGCTGGCCAGGTAGAAAAACTACCCTAGGCTACTGTGTCTGTTTTGGCAGGGATTTTATGGCTGGATGCTTTTCTTAAAATCAACCACTTCACAGAGAGGACTCAATGCTTTTTATGTGGCACAAGCGAGCTTAGTTTTGGCAGGATTGATCATATTTGTCACCAAAAAAAAAAAATAAATTCCCTGAAAACAATTGCAGTAATGAAAACAAAGAAATCTCAAATTTCACAATTGCAGGTCCAGATTTGGCCCAGAATGTTTTTGATTAATTCACAGAGTTAGCCTTTAGATTATAAAAATTGTTTTTTTTTTTTTTTTTTTTTGCCACGCTCGGATAAAAACACCATCCGAGCATGGGCGTCTGCCAGCCTCGCCTGGCACCTGTGTCGGTGGCACATAAAATCACCCACTACACTCTCGGAGTGGTTGGCATTAGGAAGGGCATCTAGCTGTAGAAACACTGCCAGATCTGACTGGCCTGGTGCAGCCTTCGAGCTTGCCAGACCCCAGTTGAACCGTCCAACCCATGCTAGCATGGAAAGCGGACGTTAAACGATGATGATGATGATGTTATTGTACAAGAAAAATTGTCGCAAAATGTCATGTAAAAAGAAAAAAAAAAAATTGCCAAAAATAATCACAGTAATAAAAACTCGGGAATCCAAAATTTCAGGATTGTGGGTTTGGATTTGGCCTAGAATGTTTTTAATTTACTCATGGAGCCAGCCTGATTCCAAAATGGTGTGATATGTTGGGCTACGGGCCCTAGGAGTAAAGTTGAAAAAGTGTGACACCACTGACACACTGACATTCACATTTATTATGTTTTTATATTATGGAGGTGAGCTGGCAGAATTGTTAGCACACTGGGCGAAATGCTAACTGGTATTTTTGTCTGTCTCTCTCTCTCTCTCTTTTTACTCTTTTTACTTGTTTCAGTCATTTGACTGCGGCCATGCTGGAGCACCGCCTTTAGTCGAGCAACTCGACCCCGGGACTTATTCGTTGTAAGCCCAGTACTTATTCTATCGGTCTCTTTTGCTGAACCGCTAAGTGACGGGGATGTAAACACACCAGCATCGGCTGTCAAGCAATGCTAAGGGAACAAACACAGACACACAAACATATTCACACACACTTATATATATATATACATAAATAAGACAGGCTTCTTTCAGTTTCCGTCTACCAAATCCACTCACAAGGCATTGGTCGGCCCGGGGCTATAGCAGAAGACACTTGCCCAAGATGCCATGCAGTGGGACTGAACCCGGAACCATGTGGTTGGTTAGCAAACTACTTACCACACAGCCACTCCTGTCGTTAGGTTTTGAGTTCAAATTCCGTTAAAGTTGACTTTGCCTTTTATCCTTTTGGGGTCAATAAAATTAGTACTAGTTTACATACTGGGGTCTATGTAATTGACTTAATCCCTTCTCCCAAAATCTGAGGCCTTGTGCTTCCATTACAAAGGATTTATTAAAGTTGAAAAAGTGTGACACACTGACATTCACATTTATTATATTAGATAACGTTTAATTTTGGGGAAGCTTTATTTCAGTTAAAGTGAATTTTATATGTGCATGTGTGTATTAAAGAAAGCAAAAATGATTGTGTTCCGGTGTTTGGCAACAGGAATTTTTGTCAAAGAGACATGATTAAACAAAGTTGTACATCATCTCCCTCTTTCTCTCACACACCCACTCATTCTCTCTCTCTCTTTTATTATTACTCCCACTGCCACCATCAAGACTACTACTTTTAATAAAACATCAACTCTCCCTAAATTTCTTTGTCTTCCTCTCTTTTGCATTCTTTCTCTCTGTCTGTCATCGCCACATCGCCACTACCCTCACTGTCTCTATGCCTACTATTAGCCTCACATCATTGTGAGGAATAGCAGGAGTGTCAATGAGAAGTGTGAGAGGGGGTTTAAGTGTGACACACTGACACACAAGTTAGGCGGCGAGCTGGCAGAAACGTTTGCACGCTGGGCGAAATGCTTAGTGGTATTTCGTCTGCTGCTACGTTCTGAGTTCAAATTCCGGCGAGGTCGACTTTGCCTTTCATCCTTTCGGGGTTGATTAAATAAGCATGAATTACGCACTGGGGTCGATATAATTGACTTAATCCATTTGTCTGTCCCCTCTGTGGGCAATAAAGAAATAAGAAATTAGTTTCCACATTTATTATATTAGAAGACTATTGTTTGATTTGAGGAAGATTTAACTGCTATTTCTCACAGGTTGACTAACAGTATGAAGGCTTTCGCATGCTAAATTTCGAATTTCCTTTTCATAAACTAAATTTGGTCAGTGAGATCCTATTTCATTAAATGTACCAACTGCTGATTCACTGGAAAACAAAACTGGCAATTTACCATACCAGACAGTTTAGAAAACAATATCCTATAGAAAGTTGGTGAATCTCATAACCCGATGGGGTTTATTTATAGCACACATGTTGTTCCCCCATCTCTCTCACTCACTTTTCCTCCTCTCTTTCACCCAATAAAATCCTCAACAGAAATTAATTTCAGCAATGTGATATAATTAAACACTTCATCATCATCATTTTAATGTCCATTCCTGCCCCCCACCCCATTTGATGGAATTTGTTGAGGCAGATTTTCTATGGCCAGATACTCTCCCTGTTGCCAACCTTCACCTGTTTCTAAGTTAGGTAGTATTTCGGCATGACTGGACATGTTTTCATGGAAGAGTGGAAATAAAGGATTCTGGGTGACAAACATTTATAACTAACACATGATGTGGACATGGACACACACACACACACGTAAAAAGCACCATTTGAGCGTGATTGTTACCAGTGTCGCCTCACTGGCACTTGTGCCGGTGGCACGTGAACAAAACATTCGAATGAGGTTGTTGCCAGTGCCACTGGAATGACTCCTATGCAGGTGGCACGTAAAAAGCACCATTTCGAGTGTGGCTGTTACCAGTACCGCCAGACTGGCCCTCGTGCAGGTGGCACGTAAAAGCACCCACTACACTCTCAGAGTGGTTGGCGTTAGGAACGGCATCCAGCTGTAGAAACTCTGCCAGATCAGATTGGAGCCTGGCGCAGCTATCTGGTTCACCAGTCCTCAGTCAAATCGTCCAACCCATGCTAGCATGGAAAGCGGACGTTACACTATGATGATGATGATGATGATATAATAAATTATATTAAATCCATTCACAAGGCTTTGGTTAACCTGAAGCTACAGCAGAAGACACTTGCCCAAAGTGCCATGCAGTAGAACTGAACCCAAAACCATGTGGTTGGAGAGCAAACTTCTAGACCACATAGCCATGCCAGCACCTATCCTTAATAACTCAGCAATAGCTTACTCTTTACTCTTTTACTCTTTTACATGTTTCAGTCATTTGACTGCAGCCATGCTGGAGCACCGCCTTTCGTCGAGCAAATCGACCCCGGGACTTATTCTTTGTAAGCCCAGTACTTATTCTATCGGTCTCTTTTGCCGAACCGCTAAGTAACGGGGACGTAAACACACCAGCATCGGTTGTCAAGCAATGCTAGGGGGACAAACACAGACACACAAACACACACACGCATATATATATATATATAAACATATATACGACGGGCTTCTTTCAGTTTCCGTCTACCAAATCCACTCACAAGGCATTGGTCGGCCTGGGGCTATAGCAGAAGACACTTGCCCAAGATGCCACGCAGTGGGACTGAACCCGGAACCATGTGGTTGGTTAGCAAGCTACTTACCACACAGCCACTCCTGCGCCTATTAATATAACATTAAAAGAAATATACAAAAAAACACCATCAGTCTAAGTCAGCAATCAAAAATATAATTGACTGATCATAGTTGATTATCAATCAGGTAGTTCAGACATCCACTTCATAACTGAACTAAATCAGTCAATGAGTTATTATCATCTTTCAGGTACAGTGTTTTCTGATGTTAATCCTCCAGCAAAGAGCTGTCCGGAGTTATTCACGAGAGATAATTAGAAGAAAACCTTTCATTAATTCACACCGAAGACACAAAATAAAAAAAAATTAAGTGAGTCATGAGATGAGAGAGGAGTTAATCTTTTTTCTTTGTAGATGGACGGGGTTTATCTTTACTTCTTTGATGATAATGATGGACACAACTTGAAATACAGTTCTATATTTAACAGATGAGGAATTATGTACATTATTTACATTTGATGGATATTTGTCCTAATCTTGTTTGTTGTTAACACAATGTTTCAGCTGATATACCCTCCAGCCTTCATCAGGTGTCTTGGGGAAATTTCGAACCTGGGTTCTTATTCCTAAGATATTTTTTGATGTTATTGTTATTGTTATTATTATTATTATTATTTAAGTCACTGCCTGGAATCGAACTCGGAATCTTGGGGTTAGTAGCCCACGCTCTTAACCACTACGCCATATGCCCATG
The DNA here is from genome assembly GCF_006345805.1 of Octopus sinensis. Lineage (NCBI taxonomy): Eukaryota > Metazoa > Mollusca > Cephalopoda > Octopoda > Octopodidae > Octopus > Octopus sinensis. The sequence goes on along the minus strand of NC_043006.1, from coordinate 16,426,370 downwards.
GGCATAGGTTTGGACTGAATAAAGTCTTAGGAGATGTAAACTATACGGAAATCTGTCAGAAGGACTGTTCCCATTCTTGGGTGGTGAACTTAATCCATTTGCTCAGGTTAACATGACCACTTGTTGTCCATCTGTTGCAAGCATTTTGGCCAAGTTTCAAATCTGAGAATAATTTTTTCCCTTGAACCAACTCATCTTGGAAGGACTGCAGAAAGGTTAAGGGTACAGACCAAGTCACCTAAAACAAACGCATCAGCTAAAAGCGATCTACACCTATTATATTTATAGAGTGTATTGTATGGAATAAAAGGTTTAGATGAGTCTTAATGTTATAACATATTTTCAACCTTATATTTGTGACGAATTAATAAATCTTTCAAAATATTTTGGCTCAAAGGATGCCAGTTCAGGTTTTCCTTATCTTCTTGTTTAGAAGAATATCATCATCATTGTTTTGATGATTTGATGTTTAGTTTCCCAGCTTGTATGGATCAGACAGAATTTGTTGAAGCAGATTTTTCTATGGCTGGATGCTCTTCCTGTTGTTGAAAGATGGCTTCAGACAGTGCAACATGATGGCCTCTTTAGGCTGCTTTTGTTCTAACTTGACAAATAAAGCAAATAAGTTACCAAAATATTGCAAAACTTTTCGCACTATATCATCATCATCATTTAGCGTCTGTTTTCCGCGCTAGCATGGGTTGGATATATATATATAATCAAAAAATAAGCAACAAGAATGAATCCGGATTCATGCTTGTTGCTAATTTTTTTATTATAATCACCCCGCATATTTTTATGGGTAACACCATAAAATAATTCTGGTGCATCTAAATTAAGTGCCATATTCATTTGAATCTAAATTGTTGCTGAACTTATATATAAATATATATATATATATATATATATATATATATATATATATACAGATTTTAAATACAAACCTTTGACTCTGCAACACTGTATATAAATTCCCTACTGGGAATGACCAAGTTAAAAAAATCTTTTGCTTATGAACTCTATATTTGGAAGGACTCATATTAAACTCTGTATGACTGTTGAACGTTACTCATAGGATATCGGAATATTGCATATATACCATTATGCTTATAAAACGGATTTACAAATTCAATACCTATACATATCTTACATCTATTTTCTTTCCTCCACCTCACTCTCTATTTTGTATCACATCTAAACTAACTATGACTTAACTTTCCTCTCACACCGTCTCCGATGAAGGGATATTATTAATTAATATCCTAGAAACAGCTGTAAGACCTATCTATAAATGCTCTGATATCTATAAGCCTTGGTTTTTTTTATCTTATTACACAAAAAATTCTATATATATATATATATATATATATATATATATATATAGAAAAAGATTGTTCTCAGCTTTAAGCATAATGTAAACATTTTCACTTTCACTTTCTATCACCGAACCCATCTTAAAGTTGAACTAACACATTATAAAAGGCAATGGGAGAGGTTGTTTGACCCACTGGAAATAGCCAAACCTATCCCTAATCACATTCTACAATCTTTTTTTTAAAAAAAAAAGAAAAGTCACATTGGATAATATAATTCAGAATACAGTATATCTAAAATAAAAATATTATCTTCACATTGATTTTAGGTCTACTACAGAATCATGGCTGACTAAGGGTTAAACAACAAGAACTACATCATATGTACCATCAAAATTACTGCTCAGAACTTATAAAAATCAGCCAGCTTAGAGCAAGAATAGTATTTCCAGTGATGTGGTAGTGCCAGAAAGAAAAACAGAAACCTTTCAAGAGTTAAAAGAAAAATTCTAAACTGTGTACAAAAAAGCCAGCTTCCTTTCCTACTTAATTTCAAATGTTTGCACGTGATCTTTATGTGTGTTACTGATCAGACATTCTACTCAACTCTAACATCTAGTTGTTTTTTTTGTTTACTTTTTTTTACCCCCCCCCACCACCACCACCACTTCCCCAACATGTCTAAGAGAAAAAAAATTTACAGCCATATAAAAAAAACAACAAAAAGAATAAGAATCTATGTTAAGTATACCTAAGTATTTCAGAGCCCAAGCACACTAATTAACATTAAAACAAAAATAAAATATAAATAAATAAATAAAGTAATATTACTTAAAGCAACTAATTAGGTTTTATGCACACACCACAGATCCAAATGTTTTCAAGGAATTTAAGATAAGAGCAAAAAAAAAAAAAGAAGGAAAAAAAGACTTCAGGATGAAATCTACTTGGCAGATGTTACATTTTCATTTTCAATTTCGAATTGTTATTTGATGAGAAAATCCAGTAAATGATGAATTAATGAAAGCAATAAGAGTATTCAATTATCTACAAAGTACAATACTTACAAGTGTAAAGGTAACAGCCATTTTTACTTTAAAAAGTGTAGTCCTTGATAATTGATTTCTTTTAGTAAAAGTTACACACTCCAAGCTAATTAATAAGCAGCTTTCTTTATTAAGAACTAAGAAGATAGACTATAATTGCAGCGTAGAAGGTGTTTATAAGCCATTTAAGAAACACACAAAAACCGTTAGATTCACTTCAACATTTAAATTTAATTTGTCAAAATATTTTCGTCGCTTTGAGACGGCGACCAGTTCACTGACAAAGTTCCCTGCTGCAGCAAGGAAATTTGTCAGTGAACAGGTCGCGGTCTCGAATTCCCTGATGCAGCACGAAGTTTTGTCAGTGAACAGGTCGCGGTCTCAAAGCGACGAAAATATTTTGACAAATTAAATTTAAATGTTGAAGTGAATCTAATGGTTTTTGTGTGTTTCTTAAATGGCTTATAAACACCTTCCACGCTGCAATTGTTTTTGTTCCAGCATACGATCTCAGATCAAGTCACTCGCTATGCAAGTACATCTCCGTAAGAAGATAGATATATGATAGATGCAGAGATGGCTGGGTGGTCTAAAACGTCTGCATCCAGCCATGCAGATTCGGTCTCACTGTGTGACATTTTGTGTGAATATCTTCTACAATAGCAGCAGGTATAGCTGTGTGGTAAGAAGTCGACTTCCCAATCACATGGTTTCAGGTTCAGTTACAGTGTGTGGCACCTTGGACAAGTGTCTTCTACCATAGCTCCTGGCTGACCAAAGCCTTGTGAGTGGATTTTGGTAGATGGGAACTGAAACAAGCCCACTGCGTGCACGTGTGTATGTGTATGTGTGTGTGTTTGTATCTGTGTTTGTTCCCCCACAATTGCTTGACAATTGGTGTTGCTCAAGTCAGCCGAAAAACCTCTACATGGTCACTGGATCTGCTAGAAGCATCAGCCAAATCTCATACAAATCACACATAAGTCATAAGATAGTAAAGACACTGGATGATGTACTCTTAGACCAGACCAACACGAATTACATTGTGGGCCACTTAAATCATAGAAAGTTTTTTGAGGGCCACTTGTATACTTAATGCACTAATAGTCAAATAACCAAATTACAGAATAATGAATGCTATTATTACAATAATAATTGTTGCTTCAACATGAAATATTATTGTTGCAAAAACAGTAGTATTTTTTTCCCCTTTTCACTACAATCTTTAATTTCTGATAAAACTTCAAAAATGTTTGTTTAAATAAACCCATTTCAAGAAAATATCAAGCAGGCTGCAAGATAAAAGTCTGCAGGCCACATGCAGCCCACAGGCATCAGGTTGGCCAACCCTGTCCTAGACAATGTTTGTGTGTGTGACGGGGTTCACCCAGGGAGGGTTGAGCCGCCTTCTTCTCTGGTCCTAACGGCCCACGCTCAACGGTCCTGTGCGAGGTCACTGGAGATAGCGAGCCATTCGCGGTTCTATCTGTGCAGACCGACCACCTGCGGACCTGTGAGTTTGGAGAGGTCCTCCTTTATCGTTGTTGCCCAGGTCTTCAGCTGCCCGCCCGTGCGTTTGTGTCAGCTGGGAAGTGGAGGTGGGAGAAGGACATCGCGAATCAGCTCACCCTCTGGATGCTGGGCTGCATGACTGAACCACCTTAAGTGCCATTGTAGAAGCACCGAAGGGAGGGGCCAGAGATTCAGGCCAAGATGAAGACCGGCTGTAGGAATCCGACCAATGCATTGGCAGTGAAGAATGCGGCAGAGACAGTCATTGTCGAACACCTCCAGCCTTCCGCTAATCAACTACCCTCATAGGCTATGTTTCACAACCATGTCTGTTTCTATGCTAGTGAAACAGACACAGTTTAAATGAACGCTGAGAGGGCAATGGTTGAAGCACCTTTGCTCATACATAAATCCTCTAGCACAGAATGACTCAGAGATAAACAGACAAGTGTACATTCCATCCACAAATTATCACTAAAAGAATTTAGATTTAATTAATGTTTCACTATTTTTATTTGTATATAATTTTCTCTGCTTCTTTAGGTCAGATGATACTGGAAGTTCAGATATTTGGCGTATAAATTGTTTAAGCAAGAAGGTTGGCTATATTCATTTTCATACATTTTCAGTTCAATTCAGACAAGTTGTAACAAGATTTGAATTCATGATTTTCACTTTGCTGATCATGTCTGGTTGAGTATTGTAAACAGGTCTGCAGCTCGCAATAATGCATTGATTGTCAAAGCATTTTTATCCTGTCTGTTAAGGACTTTATGAAGATGTACATGAGAGAGAGTTTCTATGTTGAGTGTAGTTTCAACATAAGTGTTTCTATTCTGGTGTACACAGTATATTTGTTATCCAAGAAAGGGATGGGATTTCTGATAGTCAAATATATCTTTAAAAAAAAATCTCAGGAAAAAAAAGCTATATTTTTTGATATGCAAATTAGGACGTCAAGTACATGAATAACAAAGTGTAACAGATTTCCTTGACAATTAATACTTATGGATGTGTTACATTTAGTACTAGCTATACTAATACTACTAGAGGAAGACATGATTTCAAGTGCTAAGGAAATCCATTTTCATATCACAATGGTGTAGTGCTTATCTATTTTTAGTTTTTATAGTTTTATGCAATGAGAAAAAAATACTACTGCAGATGGGGCACTGGTCTATCATCATCATCATCATCATCATAATCATCGTTTAACGTCCGTTTTCCGCGCTAGCACGGGTTGGACGGTTCGACCGGGGTCTGGGAAGCCAGGGGCTGCTCCAGGCTCCAGTCTGATCTGGCAGAGTTTCTACGGCTGGATGCCCTTCCTAACGCCAACCACTCTGCGAGTGTAGTGGGTGCTTTTTACGTGCCACCTGCACAGGTGCCAGGAAGGGGGGGGGGTCCAGCATCGGCCACGATCGGTTGGAGCTTTTAATGTGCCAGCGGCACGGAAGCCAGCCAAGGCGGCGCTGGCAACGGCAATCATAGATAGCTTTTCCCACAGGAGAGAAGTGTTTGTTTGATGAACTCAGCTATGCAGATTAATGATTCACTTGTCAAATGCTTTTAATATCAAGTCGTTCCTTCACTGTGGTACCTAGTTACAGCTAGGTGGACTGGGCCATTTGAGAGTTTAGTCTCTTGGGTCATGACTTCAATATAGTAGTGAGGACATGATATAAGCCCCCAAACTTCTCAACTGGTTGTCGTGATACCTTGACCGTGAGTCCGCTGCTCTAACCATATGTAAGTATACAGAAATGTATACTGACATATATATAGACACAAATACATAAAAAAGAACATTACACATACACAAGAAATGAAACATATATCCATAATGGAAATATCAAATTGAAAAAAGTACTGGGAGCAATGTGACTAAGTAAACTCTTCAAAACAGTGACCCACTATGGCCACAATTCAATGAATGAAACCAGTAAAAGAATAAAAGGATACGCATACATTTTTTTTAAAAAAAAGGGACAAGTGATTTCTAATTTAGGTACAAGACCAGCAGTTTAAAGGAAAGGAGTAAACTGATACCTATTTCTTTACTACCCACAAGGGGCTACACACAGAGGGGACAAACAAGGACAGACAAACGGAATAGTCGATCATATCGACCCCAGTACGTAACTGGTACTTATTTAATTGACCCCAAAAGGATGAAAGGCAGAGTTGACCTCGGTGGAATTTGAACTAAGAACGTAAAGACAGATGAAATACCGCTAAGCATTTCGTCCAGCATGCTAACAATTCTGCCAGCTCGCCACCTTGTAAATTGATACCATCAACCCTAGCACTTGATTGCTACTTTACTTTATTGACCATAGAATGATGAAAGGTGGAGTTAGGTAAAGTTGACCTCACTAGGAATTAATCTCAGAAAATAAAGGGCCAGATCAAATACAGCAAGGCATTTTCTTCAACTTCTCTAACAATTTCCATTTTTTGAAAAGAATGTAATTGTTAAAAAGAAATTATATATAAAAGCATATAAACATTACAAAAATGCTATCTTTAAGATAACATGTTAGCACTGGTTTCATCACTATAAATAGATATGCTTACACAAACAGACCCTGTGTTTGTTATCTACATATATAGGTTGGGTGTATAGACAAACAGCTGAAGAAATCAGATACCTGTAGGTAATAATGGAAGGAAGTAAGCTAGCAAGAAAATAAAAGAAAAAGGTTGCTGCCACACTTGCAGTCATTAGAACAAGTTGTACAAGATAACTCCCAATCAAAATCAGGTAAAATTCCATATGTTTATACATATACATTCTCAGTAATAGAGATAATGAGATGAATTTTAGAAATATGAGAAAACAAAGATGTTACCTTAACAATCAGGAAATGTTCAAATATAAGATATACTAAAGAAGATTAAACATTCCAATATCATATGGGCCTCCCAGTTGAAGAATCAGGA